>NC_083285.1:16458801-16521265 GCF_963506605.1 Zootoca vivipara
GCTCTCAAGCTGCAAGTTGCTCTGTTGGCTATATTAATCTAACCCTTGACAGTGAGAAGTGGGCCATATCAGTAGCGCAAAATCCAGCTTTCTTTGAGGAGGACCTCCCTCCAAAGCAGATGGTAGGTCTGCTGGTGAAGTTAAAGATGCCCACAGAAGCTAAAGGTGCCTTCATATTAGGATCTAGGTTCAGTATGCCACCAGACACTGAGTCCTGGATAGCCTTCATTGCAAGAGGAGGTGATGCGTCTTCTGAAAGCAGAAGAAAGGCACCTGTAGGAGGTGGTGCCACAGGTGTTGTTATTTATGACCATTTGCATCCAGACAGAGAGATTCTCATTTTGACTTGCAACGATGCCTGCAATATTGCTACCATCATGATTAGCAGCCTGAAAGGAAACCCAATTTTGCAGTCGATTAAGGAAGGTATTCAGGTCACGGCAGTAATCGAAGTGGGAGCTATCCAGTGCTTCTACAAGATCTACCTGTGTCTGTTCTTCCTCCTCTTGGCATTTGTTGCCTGCGCAGCGTTGTGCTGCACTCCGGGGCAGATTGGGGCAAGACACGAAGAGAGGAGTTTCAGGGCAGCAAAGGCGGAACTCCGCAAAGCTGTAGATTTGCTTGAGCTGCGCAAGTTGAAAAAGGGCGAAACGGATCTAGCAGGAGAGACCTGTGTGGTGTGCTTGGAGACATACAAGCCGAGAGAGGTAGTGCGTATTTTAACCTGCCGGCACGTCTTCCACAAAAGGTGCATTGATCGCTGGTTGCTAAAGCGTGGCATTTGCCCTATTTGCAACCATGCCGTTATCCAAAGGAACTGAGAGGGATGGAATCGCTTGTACCTCGTGAGGCTTCCAACACTGCTTTAACTTTCAGAAAGCATGTATAAAAGTATTCTCCTCACTAAACAGGTGAAGAACTGATATTTATTGGGGGAAATGATTTGCCTTTGAGGCTATTGGTAGTTGGGACCGTTAATTAAAATCTTAAGTGTATGCTCAGCAGCTCACAGATCCATTTTTTTATTTATTTCACAGAAGAATATATTCAGCGATCGGCTTCTGAGGTGGCTGTCCTCATGTGTGAGAACAGCAACCTCGAGTTGAAGCCTCCTAGTTCAGGAAATATTTCATATATCCATGCAAAGTATTTTATTTTCTCCAGAGACTCTGTTCAATTGAGAAACCCATAAGCACGGGATTGATCATCGCACACTGGTTCAGGTGACTTGTTGAAACATTCTGGCTTTACTCCTAGTCCAAGGAGGAAAAAACTAAAGAGGGGAATGCCATTTCTCTGTTGAGATATGTATGCATCTACTTTTTAATTTCTGAAAAAGAATGTTAGGCAAAAATGTGTTTGCGAGGAAAGCTCCACAGTTAATCCCAGATAACTGGCTTCAGCCCGACAGCGCATGAGCTTTTGCCTCATCTTCTTTCCTAGAGTATGTTGGCAGGGAGTGAAGAGGAGGAATCAAAAACATATGGCTGCTCCTCTTCACTTTTTGTTGTGCTGGAGTCTCTATCCATATGTTCAACTTACAATGCCAATGGAGGGTTCTAAACCGAAGCATCACCTCCATATGAGAAGCACATTGAATATTATTTCTCTTTTTAACTGTATTTGATAACCCTAGTAGTAGCAGTCACTCAAATACATATTATGATCAACCAGCCACTAAAAAGATCATGTAAAAAAATATATGCATCATCGTAGGCTTTCAGGAAGAAAATTAACAAGGGGGTCTATTAAACCAGTTACTGAATAGGTGACAAAATATATGAACATCTCTTAGAGCTGCTATGATGGTTAGCTCTTTTAACCATCTTAGCCCTAACAGACATTCAGGTATTTTGCCACCTATTTAGTAATGGTTTTATTGGACCCCTCAAAGAAGATACTCAGAAGGGCCTCTAAGGAGCAGCCAGGAAATTAATAATATTAGTACTAATAATAATATCCCACTTTTTCCTCCAGACACACTCAAGGCAGCTCACGGATAAAGCAGAAACTGCTAAAAACATAGACAAAACCATCATTAAAAGCAACTGAACACCAATAGAATTAAAATAATATATATGATATCTATTTTAAAAATACAGATAATTAGAATGAAAGCCCTACAGCACCAGCTCTTACTTTAAAAAAACAACAGCAGTCAGTTCCCCCAAAGCCTATTGGAACAAGCAAGTCTTCACCTGTTGGCGGAAGAACAACAAGGAGGGAGGGAGCCAGTCTTAACTTCTCTGAGAAGGGTGTTCCAAAGTCTGGGAGCAGCTACCGAGAAGGCCCTCTTCCACCAAGCATGACGGGGAGGGTGGTGAGACTGAGAGATGGGCCTCCTGTGAAGATCTCAGAGCCCAGGCAGGTTTATATGAGGAAATACAATCATTCAGACCTAAGCTATATAGGGCTTTATAGGTCATTACTCGCACTTTGAATTGTACCCAGAAACAGACTGGCAGCCAGAGGAATAGTTGTAACAAGGGAGTTATATGCTTCTTATAACCAGCCCCAGTCTACCTGGAATTCATAAAAATATATAGAACAACACCTCCAGCCCAATACCTACAGAAATCTTTGGCAGTACACTAACAGCAAAAGTATAACCACCCCAGTCCATCAAAAGCCCAAAGGGGCAGGGGAGCTAAGATTTTATCTGGTGCCACAAAAATGACAGCAAAGGCGCCAGGCGGACCTCACTGGAAAGTGTTCCACAGATGGGGAGAACTAAGACTGAAAGGGTCCCTTTGTGCGGACAGGCGAAGTCCCCCAAACCCCAGTGGAATAATGACTCAAGACAACTTGCTATGGGATTAAAATTGGCCACAACTTTATTAAGATTCAGATGTAGGGAGACCTTGGCTCAGGCATTGGGCGTTTATCCTTCCCAGTCCCCAGCCGGGGATCTGGGGGATGTCAGGGTTATCCAGAATGTATGGGGGTTGGGCTGGCTCTGGAGAACATATGTTCAAGCAGAGAGAGCCTGCCCCCATTCGCCACCATTGGAGGGGAGAGCAATGACAACCTCTCGGTGTATGGTCAATGCCTCCCCCCAAGACCCCTTTAATGGGGAACCCTGATCTTGACGCCGCAAAGGGAATGAGGTCACCGCTCCATGCCCCCCCTATTTTGGAAGATAGTCTAGGATTCCGCCGAAGGCCTGAAGCCGCCCAAGTTGTGACGTATTGCTACAGGAAAGGCGAAACCTGCCAATGCAGGGAAATTCCTTTCCGGCCCTTCAACAGCTGCCCTGACATAGCAGTACCTGCGCACCTGTGGAAAAAGAGGTTAACCTGCAAAATAAGATTTAAATGAGGTCTTGGATGAAGATCTAAGGGTCTGAGTAGGTTCATGTAAGGAGAGACATTCCAGAAGATATTGGGGTCCTGAGCCATTAAGACTTTCATACGTCAAAACCTTAGAGTGAAAACTGGTGGCATTTTCACATCTTGCCAGTTAGCATGTTAATCTAACAACAGACACAGAGTTGTCTTTTTTGCAGCTCTCTAACAGAGAGAGCCTGAACCTGTCAGTGGAATAAAGTGGTACCTCGGTTTAAGTACACAATTGGTTCCGGAAGTCTGTACTTAACCTGAAGCGTACTTAAC
Source organism: Zootoca vivipara (assembly GCF_963506605.1). Taxonomy (NCBI): domain Eukaryota; kingdom Metazoa; phylum Chordata; class Lepidosauria; order Squamata; family Lacertidae; genus Zootoca; species Zootoca vivipara. The sequence goes on from NC_083285.1 coordinate 16,462,413, forward strand.
CTGAAGCGAACTTTCACATTGAAAATAATGGAAAGTGGATTAATCCATTCCAGACGGGTCCACGGAGTTCTTAAACTGAAAGTACTCAAACCGAAGCGTACTTAAACTGAGGTATGACTGTATTGCATAGACTAAAGTGCACCAGTGAAAAACAGTTGTGTGTGTTGCTATCTGCTCAGCTAAGCAATAACAATACAGCATCACGTCCCTTCAGACTTCTACCCTCCAGTAAAAGTTACCCAGAAAGTTGCGAACATGGATTTACACACTATGCACACTATGCAATACTTTAGTTGTACGTCCGGAGTCTGTGTGGTGGGGGGGAGGGGATAATAAAAGTATAAGGTAAAAGACGCCTAGACAGTTGTGGGGGGGAGGGGATAATAAAAGTATAAGGTAAAAGACGCCTAGACAGTTAAGTCCAGTCAAAGGCAACTATGGGGTTGTGGCGCTCATCACGCTTTCAGGCTGAGGGAGCCAGCATTTGTCCACAGAAAGCTTTCTGGGTCATGTGGCCAGCATGACTAAAACTGCATCTGGCGCAATGGGACACCGTGGCAGAAACCAGACCACACGGAAATGCTATTTACCTTCCCACCATTTATCCCGCCTATTTATCTACTTGCATTGGTGTGCTTTCAAACTGCTAGGTTGGCAGGAGCTGCGACAGAGCAATGGGAGCTCACCCCATTGTGGGGATTTGAACGGCCAACCTGATCGGAAAGCCCAAGAGGCTCAGTGGTTTAGACTACAGCGCCACCCGCATCCAAAAGTATATTTGGTTGCTGAGCCAGTAAGATTTTATATAGACCACGTCCTAAGTCCGTGCTAATTGGCAGGGTTGTCCATGATGTCATAATTTCATTACATAACAATGAGCTACTTCACCAGAGGAAAAGCCATCCTGATTTTTGCTTGATGCTACCTGCCACCTGCCATAAAGCTTTGCCAAGTATCTAAGCCTGGGCAGCCTGCTGAGGTCGCTTCTCTGCAATTTGGGGGGGATAGGTTTTTAATATCTCTCTACAAGGAGCGACTCAGCTTTGGCATGCTGATGACTTTTGTCCTGCCCTGCACTATTGATTCAGCAGCTACTTTGCAGGTGCCAACATGAGCATGCCTGGGACTGCCGTTGGAAGAGGACGGGCAACATCTCTTTGTTATCTGCACCTTGGGCTCCTCCTCGCACTCTGTATGCACAGCTCGGAAGTGGACGCCTTTTGGGTTGCCAATCTTAACATATCGTTCATCGTAGCAAATCGGACCTTGTGGGAGATTTTGGAAAACGGAGTGTTCGCCAAAGCCTCTCCTTTGAAGAAGGTGTCTGGAGTTGTGGTGCCGCCAGAGGGTCTGCATCAAAACGCCTGTAGCTCTTTTACCCATTTTAAGAAGCCAGCGAATGGGGACAGTTGGCTAGCTCTCATCATGAGGGGACGGTGTTCATTTGCAAAGCAAATCACGATGGCTACAGAAAGGGGAGCTGCCGGTGTGATCATCTACAATTATCCAGGTACAGGCAATGCTATCTTTCCCATGCATAACTTTGGGGCGGAAGGTATTGTCTCAGTTATGATCAGCAACCTGAAAGGCATAGATCTTTTGCATTTGGCTCAGAATGGTATTCAAGTGAGGGTGACCATTGATGTCGGGAAGCACCATTACCCATGGATAACCCACTACATGGGTACCATTTTTGTTTTTGCCTCCCTTGCTGTGGCATATTGCACCTGCTACTCTGCCACAAGGCTACGGAGATCAAGGAACCTGGTCCAGAGATGCCCGCAGGAACTCGATATCGATAAGGCCATGAATTATCTTGAGCTTCGCACATTGAAGAAGGACGACAAGGAAGTTGGGTCAAGTGGAGAGAGCTGTGCGGTGTGTTTGGAAATGTACAAGCCTAAAGACATAACCCGTGTCTTGCATTGCAGACATCTTTTCCACAAAGCCTGTGTTGATCCTTGGCTTCTGAATCACCAGACATGTCCTGTGTGTAAATGGGACATGCTCCGAATGGTGGAAAGCATTGCAACCGAAGCCGAATCATTGGGTAGTCAAATGCCAAATGAAGTTTCTCCCACAATCAGTTCTCCTAAGCAATAGGACTGTCATGAGTTCATGAAGGAACGCAACAAACGCTCATTCTGGAGACAAGCAACTTTTTCCATGCTTGATTGTCTCATTCCTAAAAATCAAGCGTAAGCATGTGTGCAATAAAAAGCTTTGCTTCTACCTCTGCAGTTCTTGATGTATGTTGGTTCAACAAGAATAAGATTTTGCTTTAGGTTCATGAGCTTCTCCCAGGTTGTATGCATTAAATTCATTTTGGGTTGTGTTTTTTTTCCTTTTTTCCTTTAAAAAAAAGCAAAATCGAAACATGTTTTCAAAATTGTAAACTGAACCTCTTTGTGTTTTACAACATACAGCTGCAGTAGCACAAAGAGCTTTCCCTAAAGAGGACTCTTGCATGTAACTTATTAACAATTAAACTTCAAAGGTGATGCTTTTTCCTTTTGAACTCTTTTTGTATTACATGGTCCAAAATGGATGGTGGCAAAGAGCAATGGAAACTAGAGCTGGACAAATCTAGTGTGTCTCATCTATCTCACTTTCATACATGCTTTTCCATAATTCTTTTCCATCTTTTTCCACATTAATCTGCAGATTGGATAGACACACACACACACACACACACACACACACACACACACATATATATAATAACACCCTCAAATCTATTTAATTCCTTATTAGTTATCTGATAAAATATTTTTGAATCTCCTGTTATGGAAACATCTCAAGGTTGTTTACAATAACACCCATTAAAATACAGTAACATCAATAAAAACCCAGCAGTAGTGTCAGGCAATACAAAATGTAACTAAAAAAATTACCTGCAACTAGTGTCAATAACCAGCAAATGGCCTCCTCAGTAATGAGTACCGGTACTTTTTCCACCATGCGTTAAAACGGCCTCTTATGCCTTATTTCTGGGCAGAGACTATTCTAAATCATTGCACCACAACAGAAGGTTACTGCAAGATGTGCTTCTGCCCTCCGCAACACCACCAGGAGGCGCTTCAGTAGATGCCATTAATGAATAAATAGTGTGTGTTCATCGCTCAAAATCTCCAGGCTGTACAAGGCATTACAGTCATATGTAGTTTGTTACATTTCTATCCCAGATTTCTTTCATGATGGAACACAAGGTGCTAGTCATGAGTTTTCAGGTAGTCTCTCTTTGGACCACCGACTGAGTCCAGAGCCTCATAGAGTTATCAAGTTGGCTCATTCCATTGTTATGCTCTTCAGACCATGGCCTGACTGTTGAGTTATGGCTACACTCAAGGCCACAACGTGTTCAGTTATGGGGATGGAAACCTCCATAACAAGTGGGACCGGGATCAAATGGCATCCAACAGACTTCCCTGCGCTTTCTGCTTCATCTCCCTCTCTCTGGATTCCCGGTAGGCTATAGCAGAGTATCTTCGCAGAGTTGCTTCACATCAGACGTGTGGTCAGCAAGAGGAATAAGGCACGGAAACGTACTTCTAGTCTAAGAAGTGTTTATTATATACATCAGCAATATATCTCATCCCGGAGAAAGACACGACATTGTGCTTCTCCGTTCGCACTTCCGCAGAGCAGTTAACCCTATAAGCTTTGATTCTCCTCACACTGACACCTATAAACTTACCCTGCTAGGAGTTGAATAATATCACCCATCCCAGTGCCCTTAGGTTAATAAACAGCTAGCAGGCCACACACAATACATAGACTGGGTTCCTCTATGGATGGTGTTAAGTTTTGCCACGGAGCAATGTCTTTAATTCAGTGTTTTAGAACAGTACTTCGCCAAACTGTTGTAAAAATTTTGCAGAGCTACACGGCCCTAGAATTAAGTGGATCCTTGACCCAGGAAGAGTCCAGGTATCCTGGCAAGCAGACAAAGTTTAAGCGTCTCCTGCCCACCAAATAACAGAGACCAAACCAGGACGTGCGAAGCAAGGCACTTTTATTTTTGCTGTTGCAACAGGGTCCTTCCTCTCACACAGGAGAACAAGGAAGGAACCCCAAACAAAGATGTCTTGCCCTTAAAAAGAGATTTGAAATTGGTTTCAGCCCACCCCCCAGAAGCATCATCCATATGTCACAGAAGGGGTGTAGCCCAAGACCCCCCCTCCCTAGATTCATCATAGGTACATCATGAAAGGGGAGGTCTGGTGGCAGTAATCTGAGCACCCTGGACCCTGCCCCCTGCCCCCAGAACCTAATCAACAAAATTGAGAGATATTTACATTTCCCTGTTTCCCAGCCAAGTTAATCACACCCTTTTGTCTGGCAGTCAGGTATCAGGATGCCAGGGATTATCACTTTAATTCCTGAGACAATGAGAAGGTTCCCCCCACCCCCCTTCTTCCTTGCAGAGGAACACCTGGTCAGAGAGAGTCAAAATGGTGTCAGTCAGGCCTGTTTTCCTGTGCTGCTTCAGACATGTTTCTGTACATTCATGTACATGTTTTATGAACAATTATTATATATATATATATGACCTCAAAATTCTTATAACAATATCCCCCATTTGGGGCTATAATTTTTCTTAAAAATTGTTGCCCCACAAAAGAATAACCAGATGTGTTGTTTTAGTACTTTGGGAGAAGCATTTCTCAAAAATGGTCTACGTATTTCATTTAACAGGATGGTCCACCAATATTGACTGGAAAGTGCAGTTTGTTTGTTTACCCTTTTGTGTGTTCTTCAGGTGTCAAAAGCTAGCTCTCCTCTGGTTGCACACCTCCATTGTGGCACAACAGCAACAATCCCTGGTGAATCCCCTTAGGGCTTTCATATTGACCATGTCGCCTGGCACCCCCCATAGCTGCCACAGGTTTGGACATGTCATGAGAGAGATGCCTTTGCCTTGGGCTTCCCATGGGCCTTTATTATAGGCTCTGGCCTTGCACTGTAGGGAGTTGCCCAGTTGCTCTTAAAGGAAGAAAGCTACTTGCACCTTGGATACACTTGCCCAATTAGAACTGACCCAATTAGAATTTATACAGCCCCATAAAACATGTCCAAATTAGTCAAATTTAACTCTAAAAGGGATCATTCCTGTTAAATCAAGACATAAATACCTTCATTTATCTGGTGTTTCATGGATCTTGGGGCTTATTCTTGGTAAAATGATTTAAAACAATCTAAAATTGTGTAAGAAGGCTGGCACACTGCAGAGTGCCAGGTGGGACAAGAAAACGTGGTCATAAGTTGATCTAATCTAAATACTGGACTATGCAATATCCTGATCCTTTAAAAGGCATACAATAATACAAAAAAAATCATTGGGACACTATACATTAAACATAAAAAAACAATTAAACACAAAATTGGTTCACCCCCCCTCCTTGTGGAAATAACATACTGTCAGACATAGTTCAATGTTTCTGTCGAATATCACACAACATAAAACATAATCATATATCAGTTGTATGTCTTGAGGCCATCATGATCTTGAGACAATTCCGGCTGCTTTTAAATCCTAGGGCACAGAGTCTTGAGGTCAAGGAGAGAGAATGTCCTTGCAATTCACTTTCCCCCTTTGTCCCAAAGTCATTTGACACATTTCAGTGTTCCTATATAACACATAATGCACAAAACCTTCAAATTATTAATTATACGCCACTTGTATATCTTGAGGCAATCAGGTGAACTTGAGATAATTCTTGCTGCTTTTGCATGTATCTCCAACAAGGGGGTTTTCTTGTCTGCCTTCGAGTCACTGGGAGGAAGTTAACAGTACTTCTATGCCAGCACTTCTAAACCTTGCTGAAACGTTATAGCTTTCTAGGTCCTCCTTCTTAGGTTGTGATCAAAGAGATAAAATGTCAATTTGGTTTCCTGTAAAACATCCTTTTGAAAATAGGCCTGCAGGGGGTTGGGGTCTGAAGATATAATTAGTTAAAAAATAATAATAATAAATAGTATAATAATGATAAAGTCAAGAAAGGGGGGAATATTCTAGAAATTTCTTCTTGGGAAGCTGCAAAGAATATAAGATCATAGTTAAGCATTTTATTCATCTAAATATTATTATTATCATTCATATTTAATTACTGCTGTTATTGTCTGCTCAGTCAGTTTAATTTACTTCACCTAGTTTGGCTGTGGAGGAAACAAAGGACAAAAATTTTGTTAATTAGGACACAATCGATAAGTTATTAACATTTTCCTTATGTGGTTCTGAATTCTCTTTGAGGTTCACGTATCTTGTTTGAAAGGGATTAATATTATTATTATTATTTACAGGAAAGAATGAGTTAGATGCTACATTTGTATGTACAGAAAGAAAAAGTAGAAATACCAAAAAAAAGATACAAAAATAAAATAAAATTTAGATTACCACTCACACAACAATTTTTCAAATGAAATTGGACTTGACACAAAGATATCAGATTTTTTTTAAAAAAAGAATTATCATTAAATAATACAAAGACATTATAAATTGGAGAGGAACCTTAAAGATCTGAAGGTGAAATATCCAATTAAGATGGAAAAATGGTAAAATAACGGAAAAAGCTTTGAAATTCATCATAATAAGAAATACTCAGGCAAGACTACCTGACAAAATACAGTCACAAAACAATACCTGGTTATTGTTAGAATAATTTCATAGACATAATGGAAAAACTGATTTAATAAATGGAAGCAGATTATTTATAAGCTAAAGAGAAGCGCCAAAGAGAAATGAAATTACTGTTTGTATCTCCTCACTCCTCACTTTTTCTTTCTTTTTTTTTTTTTGTGCTGTGGAAGAAAAAAATTGGCAAAACACTCAATCATTGCTACATTAGAAAAGGGAGGGTTATATTAACATAGGGTAATGCTTCGGGGTGAAATGCAAATGAGAGATAAGTATCCATCCTGAGTACCTGCTAGGAAAGAAATGGAGCCTTTTGTTTGCATAGTCTGTCAACTGGTAGACAGCAATTTTCTATGAATTTCCAAGTGTGGAGGGGGCTTGTTTAGGTGGCGTCCCCCCCCCCCATTGGGAGATAATTTTGCATTAAGGTTCTGAAAGAATTTCTCTGCACACTGAATCTCAGTATCCTGCTGGAAAGGGAAAATTATTTCATGTGAAAATCAGTCAGGAAATGTTCCTAAAATGTACAGAGTTTTGCATGTTGAACTGGAATTGGCAGCTTCTAAACAGTTGATGGTTCTCAATGGTTCTTTATCTATTTATTTATTTTTACATAAAGAAATTTAAATTTAAGTTTCATGTGCAAAGCATAACCTTGAACCTCTTAATTAATTTATAAACTACTCAAGAGACAGACTTATAGTAGTACTCTGCTATTTATACCTGTGGAAAGAATCTGGCATGTTAAGATTTTGAAACTTGGCAACCATTTAACTTTGATGGACCAGTAACATACATGAGGTTGTTTTCCCTCAGTGGTTCAAAGCTTTACATTAAGAAATTTGAATAATATTTCATGAGCAGATTATAACCTTTTCGCCCCTTAGTTTAAACCTCCTTTTTCTCCTCTATTTTCCTCTTCAAGCTGACATAGCCTCTGTGCATGTACAGAGTTCATGATTCGGCAGTCTATTATACCCTTTTTTTTTTTTAAAGTGCTGTACCTCTTGACAACATTACCATCTGAATAAAGGAAGGGAAGGGGAAAGAGTAGATTTTAAAGTAGGGTTAGATTTCAAACAAAAGATAGAAACATAGCAGTGTTTTTTTTTTCAGAGCCAGTTTAAATTCTTTTTCCTTGTTTGGAGTCCTAATACAATTTGATACATTGTTTCTTGTTTCTTGCTGCTTAAGAAGCAGGCTTATAAACCTTAAACTAACTTGGAAGCTGCAATAAAAGTTGGGTCAGATTAAAGTCCTAATGAAGTCACCAAATAAACACCTCATACCCCAGGCAAAATAAATCTTGATTTGCCCCCTTTATCTACAGGGTTCGGGGTGAATTCGTAATTGCAAATGTTTTCGTTTGTTTGTTTGTTTTTAATTAATTTATTACAGCCATGGCAGACTAAATTCTCTGCCCCTTTATCTATGGGTAATATGGCCATAGAGCCAGAATTCATAAAATCCTTTGCATTCTCATTGATTTTCAGCCTTACCAATTCCAGACAAAATTTTCTGGCCCTTTATTTACTTGAACTGTTGGCTGGAGTTTTGCAGTTAAAAAAAATAGCTGACAATATGGTGGAAAAAATAACACCAGACATTCATTTTCAATGCATGATATACCATCTCTACCTCTTTCTGAATGGCACCTCAAACTCTTCATGCCAAACTTTAAAAATCTATCTTTCCATCCTTCTCCACCAAAGAGTAATGCTTGACTGAATTCAGGCCATTTCACTATACCACCAGGGTTTAAACTCACTTTTCAGTGCTTACAAACACATTTTCTCTCCCTCCTTTTTCTAAGTTTGGAAAGGGTTGGAAGGGATCTTGAGTAATCTAGTCCCCCCCTTCTGAAATATGGGGATCTCAACACTATCACTGCCCTTAGGATACACATACATTTGAGTACAGACGCCTGACTGGGAAGGAAACACAGGCTATGCCCTATCACGGAAGCACATGTGTGTACTAAGGGAAAAATAAGGAAGGGGAAGATTAAAAGTACCAACGTTATATAGAAGCCTTTAGCAAACCTTAAGATTGGATAAAGATTGGGAAATGTTCAAGACTTTCATATGTGCTTAAACTTTAAACCTTAATAGACAACGTGATAAAAACTTATATAATCACTCCATAAAAAAAAACAATTACACTCTTGTTCCAACTCTGAAAACCAATAATCTTTCCTTGCCAGAAAGCAGAGCTGGGCTGAATTTCAACCCATCACCACATCAGACACATTGCCTTTCACATAGCTCTAAAATGGGGGTTAGAAGGGACCCTGAGGTCATTTAGTCTAACCCTCTAAGATACAGGATTCACAAGATTTGAATGAAAATACCAACTTTATACAGAACCCTTGAGCAGATGAGTTGTTTTTTTTTTAAGAGACTGATATTAGGAGCCCAACAATAACCCTTCTGTCCAACACAATTGAAGTTAAAACTAGACTCAGATAGACAATTCCTGGCTATGGAAGCTCTACCTTTGACAAACAAATCACCTTTATTGGAATAGCTGTTCAATTTTCCTTTAGTCAATATTCATCTAGTCACTTGGAGAAAGACTCCCCTTTGGAGCCTCTCTCAATAACAAACATTTGCACACCTCATTCTCATATTTATAATGTTTAAGATTGATCGGTTCAACATTGTTTCTATACTAGAAATTTAAACAAGTTGGCAGTTTTAACTATGCACACTTAAGAAGGCAGTCTATGGATGTTGTAGCCAATTTAAACACACCCCATAACATTCTAAACCTTGAGTACATCTCTTATCCACTTATAGCTGGAGTTTATGAACATTTTCAAGTTTAAAATATTTTCAAAGCATTGAGCAAGCATTTTTAAACTTACAGCTCGTTATTTTCCTTCATCCTGCCCCCTCTTTTTACTTTTGGAGAGGAAACAATGGCCTTCTACAGCCTCTTTAAAACAAACCTTTACACACTACCTCCACTCTTTTAAATATTTGCCATGTTTTTGGGTTGATCAAGCCCTTACATAAGATTATTTAAGCAAGCTTGCCTTAATTTTTATATTATTTTAAACTATGCATGCTTTAAAAAAGGCAGTCTGTGGGTGTCATGGCCAAATTTTAAACACAAACCCCTAATTTCCTAAACCTGGATTATATCTCTCATTTACTTTAAAGGAAACAACTATCTATAGCAGACACAAGGAACAGGCGCACATACACGTAACAGACAACACAGACAACATGTAACATGCAAACATATATAATTTTATACCATAACATACTTTGCAGGATTCCTCACAAAACTTTTCCCATTCAGAGTTCACCAGGGTTAATTTTAAAGCGGAGATTCACTGTATGTTAAAGGAACCTCCTGGTAGCCATTTCCCCTCATCTGGGTGGTCCATAGTAAATCGGACCCTATGTTTTTTTCTTACAAAGTTTTTGCAATTGGTTCCCTTCAAGCTTGTCCGCCCCGGGGATTTCATGCCAATTTAAGAGAACGAATTGGAGTGGACTTTCATCCTCAAAGTCCTTACCGGAGCAAAGCCTCAGTTGTGCTTTGCCTCGGTTGGGAGTCTGGGAAAGGAATTCCTTAGAGTGGGTTGCACCCATTTTACTTCTGTCTTTTTATACTGCAGTTCTGGGTCCCCGACCCTGTTCCTGGACACTCTTAACTTCCCGAGTCTATGACTCACCCCCACGTCCTAGTGGTGTTCCTGCCTGCCGTTCGCGTGCACTAACTACTAGGCGGCCTGGTGCAGCTAAAACCCTATTGGAACCCTCCCACTGGTCATCAATTGCCTGAGGGTTCCACAGCAACTTCCTGCCTCTTACAATCTAATAGAAAGACTACCTGCCCTGGACGCTTGCCCACGCAATGCCGGGTGGTTAGCCTTGGAAGGAAGGTTTTTTGAAAAGAACGGGTGACCTTGCGATCTAGAACAACCCCGTCACTTCCCGGTGGGGATCGGGGGTGTCTAGGGGCGGCTTCACCCGAAGATTAAGAGCAGAGGAATAGGAAACAGAGCTGGGATAGCCAGATTCCCAGATTGGTAGAAAAGCGACAGTTTGCTCAGACTTCTGCTCAGTTTGGCAGAAGGGAGCTGGGACAGTCTTTCTAAGCTCTGCGTTTAACGTAAAGACTGTTGCCCGGGACCTCAGTTCTACTCTGTAACTGTGCCTGGCAGCCTTGCTGCAACTAAGGTCCAAAGAGGAGAGTAGAAAAGGATAGTCCAAGTGGAGAAATAGATTTTTAGTTGCTGTGGTTCTTAGCTCACCCAAGGTGTCCCCTTTTAATACTCACGACCGATCCTTTCAGTCGAATCCCGTTGTCTCCAGCTTCCAACTGGTTCCTAAAAAAAAACAGCCTTGTCCCTTTAAACGTTGCTTCGTCCTGGGGGTCCCGCTTGGACTCTCAATTACTACCAAGTGCCTCGGGTCCTGAGGTTGGTTTACCCCCCTGCAAAAGAGGCAAGGGCGCGCTGGGCTCCCCTTCCTCAGTGAACCCGGAGCTCAAGGCAAAACTGGGTCCCCGAAGTGGTCGCCAAACTGTTGTAAAAATTTTGCAGAGCTACACGGCCCTAGAATTAAGTGGATCCTTGACCCAGGAAGAGTCCAGGTATCCTGGCAAGCAGACAAAGTTTAAGCGTCTCCTGCCCACCAAATAACAGAGACCAAACCAGGACGTGCGAAGCAAGGCACTTTTATTTTTGCTGTTGCAACAGGGTCCTTCCTCTCACACAGGAGAACAAGGAAGGAACCCCAAACAAAGATGTCTTGCCCTTAAAAAGAGATTTGAAATTGGTTTCAGCCCACCCCCCAGAAGCATCATCCATATGTCACAGAAGGGGTGTAGCCCAAGACCCCCCCTCCCTAGATTCATCATAGGTACATCATGAAAGGGGAGGTCTGGTGGCAGTAATCTGAGCACCCTGGACCCTGCCCCCTGCCCCCAGAACCTAATCAACAAAATTGAGAGATATTTACATTTCCCTGTTTCCCAGCCAAGTTAATCACACCCTTTTGTCTGGCAGTCAGGTATCAGGATGCCAGGGATTATCACTTTAATTCCTGAGACAATGAGAAGGTTCCCCCCACCCCCCTTCTTCCTTGCAGAGGAACACCTGGTCAGAGAGAGTCAAAATGGTGTCAGTCAGGCCTGTTTTCCTGTGCTGCTTCAGACATGTTTCTGTACATTCATGTACATGTTTTATGAACAATTATTATATATATATATATGACCTCAAAATTCTTATAACAATATTAAACATTTAAATCTTTTTTAAAGAATTGAATTTTATTTAATTTTCATACTACAATGCATGACAATATACCGGTAACATTTTTGTATATAGTTCCTGTAAAGGCTTACATAACAAGGTCCATTTTTCTCCCCTAATCCTTCCCCCTCCCTTCCCACCCTCTTCCCTAGTCAGGCCTTCCTTCTTCAGATCTTTAGCCATGTACACAGTCTATTCATTTGTGCTTGTATATTCGGGTTGGCTTCCCCCCTTTCTATCCAGTTTCTGTAAAATGCCCACTTATTTGTGATTTTTTTGCATTTATTTTACCATCTATCCTCTACCATTATCTGTGCAAATATTTCTGATTGTACGTATTCAAAAACATAGTCATTCCATTTTTCCATATTCCATTTAGTTTTTTCTTTCCATCCTAGAGCAATAACTGCCATTCCAGCTAAAATCATGATCTTATACAGCTCTTGGTTATTACTTTTTACTTTATTATTTCCCAGTATTCCCGAAAATAGCAAGTCCCTATTAATTTCTATGTTTATTTGGAATAATCCAGAAATTACCTTTATGATCTTTTGCCAATATTCCTTAACCAAATTGCATTCCCACCACATGTGTGAGTATAGTCCTTTTTCACGACCGCAATGCCAGCATTTGGGGCTAAACCCTTTCGCTATATACGCCATTTGTGCTATACCTGTTCTATACCATTTTAGTAAAAAAAATTCTACTTAATTCCTTACACTTTCTATTTTAATATAGTTTATATTCTTCATCATTTCTTGTACCATGTTTAAATGGATCGTACCTTCCTGCTCCCATTTGATCTGGATTATCCTTGTCATTCCGTCTTTGTCTCCTATCATCAGTTTATATATCAGCCCTGCTATCCCTTTCTCTGTTATTTTTTTTTTTGTTTAACACCATATCTATTTTCATTTCTGTCCTCATGGTCTCCTCTTCTCTTCCTGCTTTTATTAAATCATAAAGTCCTTCCACTTTCAGCCAGAATTGTCTTCCTATTTTTTCTAAAAGGGATTGTTTTGTAATAAAATTCCCTTGTTCGTCAAATATATCTTTCAATTTGTAAAATCCCTGGTCTTCTAATTTCTCCCACCATCTTGACAACTTTCCTGATTTTTTTTCTCTCTTAGTGATTTTAACTTAGCTATTGTATAATGATTTCCTGTTCCGAGCTCCCTTGCCTGCACTTGACTCAGAAAGGTGGCATAAAAATTGTTCTTAAAGAAGAAAAAATTATTTAAATAAATAAATTGGAGGGAAACATAACCGTCTGTTTTTTTAAAAAGACCCTCACTCGATTTGTAGCTAGAAACCAAGCCTTGCAACAGACAGAGATGCCAACTTTGACCCTTAATCAACAGCAGCAATGTACTAATAAGAGGTCTCAGGAGTGCAATTCATGTCAACTAATATAATTTAACTCATAATGTGTCTTAAGTGCCCTCTGATATTATATATCAGAGAAACACACGACCTTAAGGGAAGGACTGAGTGGACATATATTAAATATAAAAAACCCAAAAACCTTTAGGAAGCCTATTGGTAAGCATTTTAAGCTTTTTGGAAACAAATTCAGACTTCAGGGTAGCCGTTCTATAGAAAATCATTCTGGGAACAAATGGAATATATGATAGCGGAACGGGAACTTGTACTGGAATTTGATTGTAGCAATCTGGCTTTGAAGAGAGAGTATGGGTTTTATGCACTACAGATTGCCCTTATTATCCTCCATTTTTGCATGCTGTGCTTAATACCGCTCTTTTTTGGGGGGGCTGTTAGATATCTCTGTAAATGAAAATGGGATATCCTCTCTCTATCTGCTGATAGCTGACTTGTCCCCCTCTGCTTCTATCCATTTCTGCAGCTAATGAAGTAGATATTACCAGAGAAACTTCTATACAGCACCTAATTTAAAGTGCTACTCTGTTCTCCCACTGAAGAAATGGGCTTGTTACTAGGGCTGCCGGACATATTTTTGCAGTTCATTTTGGGAGGATAAAAGTAGCCCTGGGGGAGCTCGGCAGGAAAAACTTCCCCAGCCAATATTGATGCGGAAAAGTTCTTCCCGTACCTCGCAACCTGCAAAGCCCTCTTAATTGCCATGCAGTTTTTGCACGATCTTTTTCTTCCCTATTTCTGCTTCTTTCTCCTTCCTGGATTACTCACCTGGGTGATCACATTATGAATTGGATTGGATCCCATTGTGAACAGGGGCGATGCCGTGAAACTGCTGCACAACCAGCTAGATTTGGCTCTGTGGGTTTAGTCAAAGGCAAACAGTAATTTGAAAACGAAAGCATTGCTGTCCCCCTCTTCTGGAAGTAAGCCAACAATTTTTCCTCTGGCAGATGGTGTGATAAACTGCGGATTGTTGACATGTTAGAAAGAGTCGCTTGTGACATCAGGGTGACCAAAGGACAAGCAAAAGGGAAAAGCTTTTTATGCAACTTGGCATGTTTTTATTTTATGTACCTCCAGGCCTGGAGCGCAAAGATGCTTACCAGCCTCATACATCTCTCTTCAGCTGGCTTAAGCCTTTTTCTTTCAATAAGGGACATCTTAGTGTGGATTGTGGGGCAGTTCGGGGAGGGACTGCCAGTCTCCTTGGAATACCTATAAAGGAAAAAAAGTTAACTGCATTTTGTGTAATGTTGCTTTCTCTTCAACTGCTGACTGCATAGTTACTTTATAGGAAAGGAATAATAATTTTGAAATTAAAAAACGAGAGCATTACTTCCTTAACTGGTCATCTGGCCAATATGGGGTCACATGGTAAATGGAATGACATCACAACTCTAGTCAAGTAGATTTTGGAGACATGACGCCTTTACTGAGAACAAGCAAAACCAATTGTAATGCAAAGGAATAAGTGAAAATGGTTACAGGCGTTGCATTATAAAAGGGATGTTGAGCCTTTGGCACTGCTTAAACGTGGGTGGCGCTGTGGGTTAAACCACAGAGCCTAGGGCTTGCAGATCAGAAGGTTGGCGGTTCGAATCCCTGCGACGGAGTGAGCTCCCGTTGCTCGGTCCCAGCTCCTGCCAACCTAGCAGTTCGAAAGCACATCAAAGTGCAAGTAGATAAATAGGTACCGCTCCAGCGGGAAGGTAAATGGCGTTTCCGTGTGCTGCTCTGGTTTACCAGAAGCGGCTTAATCATGCCCACATGGCCACATGACCCAGAAGCTGTACGCCAGCTCCCTCGGCCAATAACGTGAGATGAGCGCCGCAACCCCAGAGTCAGTCACGACTGGACCTAATGGTCAGGGGTCCCTTTACCTTTAAAGTATTCACAAGATACACTGAATTAATTTTAGCACAGCCCCTTTAAGCACCTGAATTACTACAGTGTTGGTATTTGGAGTGAAAATATGGATGGTTTTAAGTGTTAGGAACTGGGTGGAGTTTTTAGAAAGATGTTAAAGCTGATCCTTCAGAGGTATATTGGAGCCTGAGTATGAGGTGCTCACTGCAGCGTCCTTTGAAATAAGCACAATTTTGAAATGATCTGCGGACTGGGCTGAGCTATCTGGCAAATGCTGTAGAAAGGGAGCTTGGTGCAGTTTTTGCAAAGTATTATTTGACCTAACTCTTCTCACTTTGGCAAGCAGGGCTGTAGCAGGGAAGAAGTAGTATGGTGTCTGTTGCATTTGCAAGATGCCTTTGGGCTAAATTTTCCTTTAGTGCTCCTGAATGTACCGTACCCTCCATGCCTCGTGGGAGGGACATATGCATGTGGAAGAGAACCGTTCATGCAGTTGGAGCTTGGCTAGCTGCATTCCTTGCGACAGACCCTATAAGCCAAGTTTTTTTCCCATATAAATGGCAGTTTTGGGCAATGGCTTCAGCTACTCAAGCTTTGGGCCTGTAGAGTGGTTGGAACCATTATCCTGAAGCAAGGAAACAAAAACATTTGCTGAGTGTAGGCAATGTTCAACCGCTTTCAATACAGAAATAGTTTTCCTTTGTGACGTGGTAGTGGTGACTTTTCTCGCTCTCTCACACTCGTGCTTTTATATGCCTGTTTTCCTAATTCCACTTTTTTCTTTCTTTTCTTTTTTTAAAAAAGGTATTTCTCAGGAGTGATCGAGTCGCCAGGATGGTGAACAGCGGAGGATGCTCGGCGAACGACTTCAGAGATGTGTTTAAGAAGAACATAGAAAAGAGGGTTCGGAGTTTGCCTGAAATCGATGGATTAAGCAAAGAGACTGTGCTGAGTTCTTGGATAGCCAAATACGACGCCATTTGCAGGGGAGAGGAGGACTTGAGCAAAATGCCCAACAGGATGGCTTTAAGTGCCGTGTCAGAACTTATTCTGAGCAAAGAGCAGCTTTATGAAATGTTCCAGCAGATTCTGGGAATCAAGAAACTGGAGCATCAGTTGATCTACAATGCCTGCCAAGTAAGGAGTTCATCTCAGTTCTATAGACCTTTCCTTCTTAGGTTGACCAGTTGACCCAAATGTAAACCGCCCTTCACTTGTCTTGGGAAGAGGGGTTGGTTGTTGAACCATGCTGAAATGTGTAACTGTGAAGGGAATTACAGATATCCTGCCAGGACCCTTAACAGGCTATAGTTCCCAGGGTTCTTTGGGGGAAGCCATGGGGAAGCAAATATACAGGACAGATATGGCCTAAGCAGCAGGCCAGGATTATCTGTTCACAGGAGCATAAATGAGCTGTTAGTTGGTGAGGGTTAGTCCAAATTTTTAGCGGTGTCTGCATCTCTCTCCATGTGCCCTTCCTATTTTTGTGTTTGTGTGTGTTTTTCAGCTATCCTCTCTGCCTGCATGTGTGCCATATATCAATGACGGTGTTATTTTGGCCAAGTGTACTCAGGAATAGAAAAGTCTTGTGCAACATCTATCTGTAGCTGATTGTCATACTTTTCTTGCTTCAGGAATAATTTTCATATACCGTATATGCCGGCGTATAAAGCGACTGGGCGTATAAGACGACCCCTCCTTTTTCAGTCAAAATATAGAGTTTGGGATATCCAGGGCAGCTGCCTATCAGCTCCATCTGGTACGCAGGCTGAGACCCTACCTGCCTGCAGACTGTCTAGCCAGAGTGGTGCATGCTCTAGTTATCTCCTGCTTGGACTACTGCAATGCGCTCTACGTGGGGCTACCTTTGAAGGTGACTCGGAAACTACAACTAATCCAGAATGCGGCAGCTAGACTGGTGACTGGGAGCGGCCGTCGAGACCACATAACACCGGTCTTGAAAGATCTACATTGGCTCCCAGTACGTTTCCGAGCACAATTCAAAGTGTTGGTGCTGACCTTTAAAGCCCTAATCAGCATCAGCCCAGTATACCTTAAGGAGCATCTCCACCTCCATCATTCTGCCCGGACACTGAGGTCCAGCACCGAGGGACTTCTGGTGGCTCCCTCGTTGCGAGAAGCCAAGTTGCAGGGAACTAGGCAGAGGGCCTTCTTGGTAGTGGCGCCTGCCCTGTGGAACGCCCTCCCAACAGATGTCAAAGAGGAAAACAACTACCAGACTTTTAGAAGACATCTGAAGGCAGCCCTGTTCAGGGAGGCTTTTAATGTTTAATAGATTACTGTGCTTTATTTTTCTGTTGGAAGCTGCCCAGAGTGGCTGGGGAAACCCAGCCAGATGGGCGGGGTATAAATATATTATTATTATTATTATTATTATTATTATTATTATTACTCGCCGTAACGGGTATATCCCAAACTTCCAACGCACACCAAATAAAAAATTTCTGTGTCTCTTCCAGGCACCAAGGCGAGTGGCGGGGAGAGAGAGAGTAAGCGGCTGCCACTTTCTTTTCATGCAGGGAGGAGGGAGGGAAGCCCCACATGTCCCCTCTTTCTGCACGGAAAGAAAGCGGCAGCCGCTTACACGGTCGCCACATACGGCGCGGATGCGGCCAGGGCCATTTTTGAGCTCCCCCCCACTGTATGCAGCGATCGCAGATCTTATACCCGGCGTATAAGACGACCCCCAACTTTTGAAAAAGATTTTCCTGGGTTCAAAAGTCGTCTTATACGCTGGAATATACGGTAGTTCCTTTTTTCTGTTTCAGAAATAATTGTTTCTCTCTGAGTAATTGCTTTTCTTTTGTGAGTGTGCAAATGGCAACTAGGAGTGCGGTTAAGTGCTGAAAATTTGAGCAGACAATTTTAGTAGTGATCTGTTTCCCTTTAAATAGTGATGATCTAAGTTCCTTGTGTAACATAACAGTACCGGTAAGCAAAACATTAATAGAAATCCTCTTGATCTTATCTTACTAATAGTAAATGGGAGAAGTCAGCCTCTAATATGGGAAATACTTGTAGTAAAAAGAGTGCCTTCCATTCCGTTGTGTTTTCAGTACATTTTCCTGGGTATACTTTTTTTTATATTTGCCTTCCACAACCTTCTCATGCATTGCCTAGTCTAGCTTTTTATCTTCAATTTAAATTCTGATGCTTTGCATTATGACCATATTCTGCACACTCTCACTGATGGAACAAAATTTGCCATCTTTGGATATTTTAATGGCATCTACATATTGCCATGGAAACATTTCATGATGAAATTTCTGAAATTGCCTAGGATAAGTTGTAGAATAGGGTTTGTTATGAAAGGGATTAGACTGTCTGGTCCAATTTCTGTTTGGTGGAGATTTAATTTTGACTTTGGGGGCTGTATTGGGGTGGGTGGGGAAACAGCCATGGTCTGTAAATCTATAAATCTTGGCACAGTACATCATTTGTATGGAATAGTTTCTGCTGGGCATTTCACAAATTTTGGAGGTCTCCAAATAGATTGTGTCTAATGATATTCGTGGCCTGACTCCTAAGTGTGAAATTACGCAGAATTAATTTTCATTGGCTTGCACCAGTGGGCTCATGGAAGTGAGGTTTTCTATCTTCTCCCCTTCGAGCTGCTTGAAACCCAATAGAAAGCCTTTCTGGAGAATTGGGGGCTCTTTGTGTAAAATATGGGATGGAATTTCCCAAAATGGAGAGACCTCTGACACCTGTACCTCACAGAAGGAGAGGAGCAGGTATGGATATATTTGGAACCCAGTGGTGTGTTACATGAAACATTGGGACATGGGTGGTGCTGTGGTCTAAACCACTGAGCCTCTTGGGCTTGCTGATCAGAAGGTCGGCAGTTCGGATCCCCATGATGGGGTGAGCTCCCTTTGGTCTTTCCCAGCTCCTGCCAACCTAGCAGTTCGAAAGCATGCCAGTGAGAGTACATAAATAGGTACCACTGCTGCGGGAAGGTAAATGGCATTTCCCTGCACTCTGGTTTCCATCGCGGTGCTCTGTTGTGCCAGAAGCGGTTTAGTCATGTTGGCCACATGACATGCAAAGCTGTCTGTGGACGAACACCAGCTCCCTCGGCCTGAAAACTAGATGAGCGCCACAACCTCATAGTCTCCTTTGACTGGACTTAACCATCCAGGGGCCCTTTACCTTACCTCTACTGATCAAAGAGAGATAAAGGAAGTAATTCTAAGTGGAAGTGAAGGTCTCAGAGCTATTTCTCTTACTGCTTGTCCACACAAGGATCAAACCTTTTGTCTGTTGAAGGGGTGATATTTGACTTCTAAAGCTGTGATTGATCCTTTTGGTTACTTGGTATTCTGCAAAGATCCAGTACTTGGGGAGAGTTCTCAAGGCAATATTCTCTGTTTTGCACTATTTATATAACTCCCAATAGACAAACATTCTCTGGGTGGTTTACGAGTAAACACACACCATAAGAAACACACATGTAAACACACCCATAAGAACATAGGATATACAAATAAAGCCTAAAAGCACGCAGTCTAAAATAAAACAAAGGCAGCAACAGGATGCACCCAAGGTAGACCCAGCAACAGAGGGCAATGCAGTGTGGGGATCTGAACAAGTACTCAAAAATTGTTTACCACTGGAAAGACTTGGAAAATTGAAAATCGCAACACTGTAGGCACTAGGGACGCATCTCTGGTGAGGACTTTCCTTAAACTGAGAGCTCTCTAGTAGCTGCTACATCTGGTGAGGGAAACCTCAGAGGGGTGTCAGAAGATGATCTCTGGGTGTGTGTAGGACAACACGATTGGTCAGGCATCCCATGCCATAAGCAGAATGCTTATTATCAGTATTCCAGCAGTGGCAGACGCTGTGGCTTTACAGAAAATTGTTTCAGATTACAGTATGCTTTGGGATCATATTAGGAAGCTGAAGTGTTAGATTTGGATCTCAGGAGTCTCCAAATTTGAATGTTGGGCTTTGTGTCACTTGAATATATTGCCCAATTTCCCTGGCTGGAATTTAAACTCAGCTTGGGGGGGACAAATTGCTTGAAGTTGTTATTCCGCCCAGACATCTGAAATAAAAATAACAAGCCAATTTTCTATCTGTCCAATATTTCTAGAAAACACCTCTTCATTTTATGCATTTATTTATTTTTACTTCAATACTGTGCCAGGATCTCAGAGCTCAGAGTATACATGGGTCAAAGGTCAGCTAAGTGTGGAAAGTTTGCCAGACAACTTTGTAGCACCTGCTACAGGGCTATGGATTTGAGAAGATTTTAAATGAGTAGAGCACAGAGCCACCCATTTGTAAAAATAAAGAATGTAACCATGATCAGTTGGATGCACTCTGGTTCCGGGTTCAAGAAGCCACTGCTTAATGATAAAGAAAGGTAGATGGTATTCTTTTAAAACCCTCCCTGCTCTGTTGGTATCTGATTATTTCCCCAAAGCTATCCTGGGTTTTCCTGTGGAGCAACAAATAGATTTTCTCAAATTAACCATTTATTTAATGGGGAGAAATGTTGAGGACTGTTGACCAACATCTCTCTTGAGAGGGAGAAGATACATAGCATAGAGCAGACACCCCCAAACTCGGCCCTCCAGATGTTATGGGACTACAACTCCCATCATCCCTAGCTAACAGGACCAGTGGTCAGGGATGATCGGAATTGTAGTCCCAAAACATCTGGAGGGCCGAGTTTGGGGATGCCTGGCACAGAGAGACAATGTGGTATTTTAGTTACAGTGTCAAACTAGGACGTGGAGACCAGGGTTCAAATCCCCACTCAGCCACGAAACTCATTTGGTGGCCTTGGGCCAGTCACTGTCTCTCAGCCTAACCTACCTTGTGGGGGTTAGGGCTGGACAATACTGGTATCTAGTTTTCAACATTGTGATATATCACCAGCTAAACATTGTGATATACCAATATATCACAATGTCTAAAATAATGATGGAACTATGTAGAGGCAGACAGTAGGACTGGCCGATATCTGGTGTTCAACTTTGTGATATATCACCAGCTAAATGAAAACACCTGCTCTTCTCACCTTTATGTGAGATAAGGCACACCAAACTGGGCCCCGAAATCTAGTTTTTTTTTGTCTCCCTCAAATTTTTCATTTTCAAGGTTTCAAATTAATGCAACCAAGAACAAAATGTGTTTTGTTCTGTTTTCTGTTTGACTCAAAGGACTCTCCCATTAGGGTACCAGTTCCTAAATTATTACCTTAGTCAACATTCAGCAAAATGGATTCTTTTATTTACTACTGAATGGTGACCTTAGTGAGGGAAATGTGTGTGCTGCTTGGTATTTATTGTTGTTCCCATACCAGTTATAATTTCATATGGTATCCATCCTAGTTGAATACTTTCCCAGAACCTTAATTTCAGATGGCAAGTCTACAGATCAAGGCAAATTCTTAATGTGTATGAAGCCTGTAAGAGGAAAGGAGTACAGGGAGCCCCCCCCCTCTATTCAGGAGCAGCTCATCGACTAGTAGTCATGAGGGCGCAGACTCGGCAGAGGCAAGACAGGAAATAGGAAGAGGGGACCGGGGCTCTGACAGCCTGGGAGAGCATGAGCCCCACAGCCAGGAACAAAGGGAGGAGAGCAGGGGGGAAAGGGAAAACATGGAGCGCAGACCTTTACCCCCGGTTCCGGAATTAAGGAAAAGACGGAAAGGGAGGAGACTGTCCGTCCCGCGCCTTTTATGTTGGAAAAGGGGGCGCAGGGGGGCAGTCCCGGATTCTGTATCGGACTGAGAAGACATGTTTCCTGACACCCCGTTACACTGTACATAGAGCGCACCAATAAAGATTGTTTAAAGACAAGCAGGTGCAGAGTCGTTACTCTAGAGTAGCCGCAACAACCTCTGACAAAACCAAATATTAAACACAGCTAAGGCCAACGCTTGTAAGCAAACCACAACACAGAGGCTTTGGAAGCTGTGATTTATTCTGACTGCCTGTGTTCAGTTTGTCCCTATTGACCTTCCACCTGGAAAATCCACATATCCCTGTGCTGTACGGCCAGGAGGCTTCACTGCTTGCGGCGTTCCAACAGTTGTGCCGGTTGCTAAATTGCCAGAGGAAAAGGGTTAAGAAGTCTCGACGCCGCAGCTACATGACAAGTTTGCTTGATGTTGCCTTTGGCATGAGATGCCATGAGCATGTTTTTCTGATCAAAAGCACGGACTTGGGATCACAGAATGTGGCTTGACTCCCCAATGGCTCCTGAAGGAGCCATGAATGGAGGATGTTCCTGTGAGTGGGGTCAGGACATGTGTGCTCTGTGGCTGTTACAAGGCAGTTTCTCCTGCCTGGGCGGTTATCTTTCCACAAGGGCCGACATTGATGCCGAAATCCAGCATCGCCTGAGCTCTGCGAGTGCGGCTTTCTTCCAATTGAAGTGCAGAGTGTTTGAAGACCGGGGCATTCGCAGGGAAACCAAAATGCTTGTTTACAAAGCTATTGTACTACCAACTTTACTGTATGTTTGTGAATCATGGACAACTTATAAACGCCATCTCCAACTACTCACAAGATTCCATCAACGGTGTCTCCGAAAAGTTTTACACATCACTTGGGAAGACAGGTGAACTAATGCCAGTGTACTGGAAGAAGCAAAGTTCACCAGTGTCAAAAAAAAAAAAAGATTCTTCAACATCAACTTCGTTGGACTGGTCATGTTGTGTGGATGCCTGATTATCGTCTCCCAAAGCAACTACTCTATTTTGAACTTATAAATGGAAAGCGTAATGCTGGTGGTCAACAAAAGAGGTTCAAAGACTCACTCAAGGCAAATCTTTTAAAATGCACAGTAGTATAAACACTGACAACTGGGAAACACTGGCCTGCAAGTGCTCCAATTGGAGAGCAGCCTTTACCAAAGGTGTCATGGGCTTTGAAGACGCCCAAACTCAGGACGAAAGGGAGAAACACACTAAGAGGAAGGCACATTTTGCAAACCCTCACCGTGATCAACTCCTGCCCGGAAACCTATGTTTGGAAGGTCGTGTGGATCCAGAACTGGCCTCCACAGTCACTTACGGACTCACTGTTAAAACCGTGTTTATGGAAGACAATCTTACTTGGCTACGAGTGATTGCCAAAGAAGAAGACAAGGAAGTTACAGAAGCCGACAAGCATCTGGGGGGTCAGCACTGTGCAGACGTGATGTGAATTTAGGCATCCTGCATCAAGGACATTTACTTCACCAAAGTTGGAGCATACTATCTTGATTTGTATAACCGAAGGAAAAGAGGCGCTATAAATACATGCAGATTTAAGGATGTGTGTGGGTTGTGTGTTTTTTCCCTTCTGAACCTAAGAAGCTTGCTGTGACAGAAGGTGGGAGAGGAAATGCTGCTGTGAGCTGTTCCCCACGTCCAAATTTTCAGCTTTTCAGCATAGCAGGACTTCATGCCACAATTTTAGAGTTATTACCACTGGGCCTTTGGCAATAACTTTCTTTACTTACTACTATTCTGCCTGGTTTTTTTGTTGTAGTTGTTTTTAAGAGGAGGGTCAACATGTGAATGAAAAGTGCTTTCTTGCTCTAGGTATGAATTGATAATAATATATAGGGTTGCTGTATTTCAAAAAGTGAAAATCTGGACACAAAAGTGGTTGAGCTTTCTCTGCAAAATCTCCTCCCCCCCCCATTGAAGTTTTCGAGGTATTTTTAAGGAAATTTGACACAAAAATCAGCACTTTTGACATGAGTTACTATACACCTGGGTTTTCCCCAATTTTTGGAAATTCCGTCTGGATGTTATTTCCATCGGATGAATCCTGGACGTATGGCAGCCCTAATATTTTAGCTATATGAATGAATATTATATACAGGGAGAGAACATTGAGTTTAAACCTCAATTTTGTTCATTTTTATTAGGAACTTAAGCAAGTTTTCTTCAAGAGCCATTTCTATTCATTTGCTTAATTATTTCATTAGTTGTGCCCTGTACCTGTCCTTTTAGGAAAAAGTAAACTCCAGATGTTTTAGCTGAGCTGGCTAGGTCTTATGGGATTTTTACTTTTTTTTTGCTGGGTTTCTTGCCCATCCTTCACCTTAAGGTCCCAGGATGGCTTACAACAGGCATAGGCAACCTTGGCTCTCCAGATGTTTTGGAACTACAACTCCCATGATCCCTAGCTAACAGAGCCAGTGGTCAGGGATCATGGGAGTTGTGGTTCCAAAACATCTGGAGAGCCAAGGTTGCCCATGCCTGGCTTACAACAAGAAAATACACAATTATAAAATAGTTTTATAAAATAGTTTATAAAAAGCAATGACAAACCTAGACAGCATCTTAAAAAGCAGAGACATCACCTTGCCGACAAAGGTCCGTATAGTTAAAGCGATGGTTTTCCCAGTAGTGATGTATGGAAGTGAGAGCTGGACCATAAAGAAGGCTGATCGCCGAAGAATTGATGCTTTTGAATTATGGTGCTGGAGGAGACTCTTGAGAGTCCCATGGACTGCTAGAAGATCAAACCTATCCATTCTTAAGGAAATCAGCCCTGAGTGCTCCCTGGAAGGACAGATCGTGAAGCTGAGGCTCCAATACTTTGGCCACCTCATGAGAAGAGAAGAATCCTTGGAAAAGACCCTGATGTTGGGAAAGATTGAGGGCACTAGGAGAAGGGGACGACAGAGGACAAGATGGTTGGACAGTGTTCTCGAAGCTACGAACATGAGTTTGACCAAACTACGGGAGGCAGTGGAAGACAGGAGTGCCTGGCGTGCTATGGTCCATGGGGTCACGAAGAGTCGGACACGACTAAACGACTAAACAACAACAACAATAAAATAGTTGCAACCATAAAACAAGCTTAAAAACAATCAAAATGGCATTTTACATGTGAATAAAAACAACCAGAAGCATGACATATCTGTTTCCCCCCTAAAGTTCAACTAAAGACTTCTCCAAGGAACATAGCTGCCAAGTTATCCCTTTTTTAAAGGGATTTTCCCTTATGCTGAATAGGCTTCCTCGCGAGAAAAGGGAAAACTTGGCAGCTATGCCAAGGAAACAGAGAATAGGTTAATGACCAATTGTTGTATTGATAGTTTTGCCATCTTATTTGGTGAACTGATGATAAATTTAATGTTAGGAACAAAATCAGATGGACTTAGGAAACTAAAACTTAACTTGGTTGAGCGTGTTACATTCGTCCGTCACAAAAACACCTGCTTTCTAACCTCGCCCCAAGTGAGAAGGAAAATGGATATGTTTTCACTTTAATCTCTTCTTTGAGATTCTTAGCATTATTTTTTTTAACATCAGTCATTTGCCAGAAAACCTTTTCCCCACAGTTTCCAATGATCAGTCCCATAAGTTTGACATTTGCCCACGAAACATTAAGTATATTGCCACAGATGGGGAGGAAAGGATTCATGCTTTTAAAGAAAACACTTTTTTCAAGTTACAGATAAATTCTTGATGTTTCAAAACTCTTACGTGTGGTCACGTATTTTAAAACACAATATAAAGAAAGCATGAAGGCTTCCTGTAGCATATGTGTTGATTATTTTTGCAGGGAAGATCAAGGCAATTAACAAACAAATAGTTTAATGTTAATTGAAGTTCAAATTATATCAGTTAAAACACAAGATATTAGGTGAAGATGCTTACAAATGTCACATTGGTCATTGAGGATCTACCCAACACCTGTTACATTATGCTGATGAAGTACACTATTGGAGAAACTAATTTGCTGCTGTCATGGGCTGATCATCCGTGTTCATTTTAAGCAGAGATTATCCACCCTGTTTTCCATTATTATGGATTTTAGGAGATTAGGCTGGATAAGTTTCATTGCTATGGTTGGTTTAATTAAATCGGCAAAGCTGTGTGCTCTGGCGGTGGCAAGAACAGAATAGACTAGGCTAACGTTATGTTTGGGACAATTTTTCTTAAGAAGATCTATTCTCCTGTTTATACACTTCGCGTGATGAGGGAGGCCTAACAGAAAAGTAAAATTCCTCCAGAAGTGAAATGCTTGGCTGAATCTCTCATAGTGTCAGCTTCCAGAGAGTTTCTCTCATTACTACGTACATAGCTATTATTCATTCATTCATTCATAACCCAACAGAATATTTAAAAAAACAATAAAACATCAACATTAAAAACTTCCCTAAACAGGGCTGCCTTCAGATGTCTTCTAAAAGTCAAATAGTTGCTTATTGCCTTGACATCTGTTGGGAGGACATTCCACAGGGCGGGCGCCACTACCGAGAAGGCCCTCTGCCTGATTCCCTGTAACCTCACTTCTCTCAGTGAGGGAACCGCCAGAAGGCCCTCGGCGCTCGATCTCAGTGTGCGGGCTGAACAATGGGGGTGGAGACGCTCCTTCAGGTATACTGAGCCAAGGCCGTTTAAGGCTTTAAAGGTCAGCACCAGCTCTTTGAGTTGGGCTTGGAATTGTGCTGTTTTAGTCACATTTAGAAGGCACTCAAATGAAAACATTATGTTGTGGTATTTTCTTTCTAGTGAAGTATTTCTTGATTATTATTTTACTGTTCCTCCTGGAAATGGGATTTTGGGCCACTGTGTTACAGTGGTTCCACTCATACCATCAGGACTGAGTCCAGAGAGTCGTAAACTGAGAAAGGGGCATTGAAATCTCCAGTTACAACCGACCCTGTTTTGAAACCTCTTCTTCTGTTTTTAGTGCCCGAGATATGCTTCAGATATCATTCATTTGGCCACATGAATTCAAAATCACCCTTTATGGCATAAAGTTTAAGCCCTGGGAACAAACAAAAGAAGCAGCTGGATAAATCTGTTGGCTCTGCCTTGTGTGCAATGCCTTTTTTAACCTTTATTTAAGCTGTATGAAAGTCAATATGAGTAAATCAACACAATGCCAGGTGTACCTTTTCAGGAAGACTTTCTGCATGGCGATTAAAAGAGCTCAATGTATTGCTTAAGGCAAGCCAGCAGCGATGTGTTGAATTCTAAGAGGTTGAGTCTTGGATCAGTTTGGGTTTACCATGCAGAAGATTATATACAAGAAAGACGTTTCACCTATACATTCAATGTTAGTAGCAATATAGGATTCCCACGCGTGCGCGCGCACAAAGTAGACAACCCACAGCTCTAGACAGAAGTTGGTTATAAATATATTCCATTTTTTTCTAAATACAGTGGTGCCTCTGGTTACGAACTTAATTCGTTCCAGAGGTCCGTTCTTAACCTGAGGTACCACTTTAGATAATGGGGCCTCCTGCTGCCGCCATGCCACCACCGCGCAATTTCTGTTCTCATCCTGAGGTAAAGTTCTTAACCCGAGGTACTACTTCTGGGTTAGCGGATTCTGTAACCCGAAGTGTTTGTAACCCGAAGTGTTTGTAACCCGAGGTACCAGTGTACCCCAGGGCTTTCAAAAGTGCCATGTGGAGGTTGTGCAGCAAGACACTGAGATACCATTTGCATTACAGAAGATGTTTTTTGAGTATGTCTGCTTCAGGTTTGTGAACTCACCTCTGTTGGCATTCAGATTTCCAGATTCTGAAGAACACAAACAGCCAACAGAATGCTACCTGTAAATTACCTTTAGGGCAGGATACCTGTAGCCTTTCAGATGTTGCTGGACACCAACTCACTCCAACCCTAGCTAGCATGGCCATTGGGGTATGAACTGCCAATGTTCTGTGAACTTCCGTGAGACCTCTGGGTATAGCCTGGTATATAAATTCAAATAATAATAATAATAATAATAATAATAATAATAATAATAATACAATAGTGCAGGATAGGGCTGGACGATAACTGGTTTTCAACATCACTACATATCACCAGCTAAACATTGCAATATCTGGTTTTCAACTTTCAATATCTGGTTTTCACCAGCTAAACATCGTCCTATACAGTGGTACCACCAGTTACACACGGGATCCGTTCCGGAGCTCCGGTCGGACCCCAAGGAATTTGCAACTGGAGGTGCCTGTTCTGCGCATGCGCTTCTGCACATGCACTCGTCGAAACCCGGAAAAATACTTCTGTGTTTGCCGTGTTTACATCCTGAAGCATACGCAACCAGAGGTGTCCACAGGTACCACTGTACTAATACAACAATGTCTGAAATAAGGATGGGGCTATGTAGAGGCATTGGCTGGCTTCACAGTCTTTACCACATTGTGATTTTTGCATAACACACACACACACACACACACACACACACACACACACACTGATTCGCAATATATTGACAGGTCAAAAATTATGAAGCCAATATCATGATGTGGACTGCAGTTTTGGACAATATATTGATACATTGCCCAGCCCTAGTGCTGGGATGGTACTATGAATTGATGGGAGATATTGCCTAGCAATCTGAAGGGTAGGTTCCATCTGTCTAGGAGCACATGGGACCAGGCTGAAAATGGTAATCTGCAAAGCCACTTGGAGCCACATACAGGAGACAGGAGTGTCTTTGGCACTGTGAAATAGAATCGATGGCCTTTGGGGGACCCTTTCAGCTCTAGGATTCTGTCTGAGCTGCTTCTCTGTGTAGCACTTGTCAGAATGGTAGCTGTGGCAAGGTGCTCCCTGAGGTATTAAGCTTGAGAGCAGTCTTATAACACACTCAGAGTCACATAATTAACAATGTGTTTGCATTCATATTATAATATCCCCAGGCTCCTTGTCATCTGAGTGTCTTTTTGAGTTATTTTAATTCGTTTATTCTCATCAATGTACTGTGCTTCAGAAATGTATACAGTGAGTTTGTATAAATAATCAAGATGTTTCTGGAAATGGCTTTTTAGAGTGATGCAGCTTTTTAAAATAATAATAATAATAATAATAATAAGGTGGCACAGCAGTTGTTAAGATCATACACTCTATAATATAAACAGCCTGTTTGAACTGAAAGCAAAATTCAGCATCTTATTATTTTAAACACGTTTCTAGTCCTGAAGATAGACATGAATGCATGCGAGTCATGACTAGTACAATTTTAGAAGCTTGAAGAGATGGGATATTGCAACATGCAGATTGAATGTTTACTCCTCTGGTTGCTAACAGAAAAACAGTGCCACACAACTGTGCTTTAGCCTGCAAAAAAACAGCTGTAGTCTCCAGTCTTTTCCTCAGTGCATTTTGACCTTCTTTTACCATGGCATCTTAAAGGCTGCTTTGAATTCAGAATATCACTGTCCAGTCTATGGATCTGCTTCCCATGTGGCGTTGGCTGCAGCAATTTGTCAAAGGCCACTTCTTTGATATTTAATTCGGCTCTTGACCACGAAATGAGTTTGCAACATTTCCCTGTCTTGTTTACATAAGTTGAGGGTGCACTCCTGCCCCCGTCCCCGGCTGAATTTTGTTTTTTTCGGTGCCAATATCAAATAGTGTGTCATGCCTGATTAGTACCTTATTTTAATATTGTGGTGTGTTCCTCCCACCCTTTTTTTTTTATTCAAGCTGGACAATGCAGATGAGCAAGCGGCCCAGATTAGACGCGAACTTGATGGGCATCTTCAAATGGCTGACCAAATGGCCAGAGTAAGTCTGCTGTGCTTTTCTTTCTAGCTTTAACGAGTAGAGTATTTTAGTGATCTGTTTAAGGTTGCAGTCATGTTCATGAATTCAGTGGGACTGTCAGGATGCTATCAGCAGCTCCCAACAGAACACTAAAAGCAGAATAAAGCTTCAAACATTAAAAACTTCCCTAAACAGGGCTGCCTTCAGATGTCTTCTAAAAGTCAGATAGTTGTTTATTTCCTTGACATCTGATGGGAGGGTGTTCCACAGGGTGGGCGCCACTACCAAGAAGGCCATCTGCCTGGTTCCCTGTAACCTCACTTCTCGCAGGGAGGGAACCGCCAGAAGGCCCTCGGCGCCGGACCTCAGTGTCTGGGCTGAACAATGGGGGTGGAGACGCTCCTTCAGCCAAGGCCATTTTTGGCTTTGAAGGTCAGCACAAAAAAACGTAGTAGTGATTTCCATCATTGGTTGTATTCAAGCGTAAACCTGCTGAAATCACTGGATTTAAGTAACTGATTTCAGAAGTTGGTCCTGAATATGAATATTGGATCACACTTTCTTCTCCCCTATCTATATACATAAAGGGTTGGAATTCAATGTCACTATCTTCAGATAGTTCTCTCTGTGCAAGCATTCCAGCTTGACAGACAGAACGATACTTCCTCCCCATCTCCTGGGAACTGTTCTTGGGGGGGGGGATTTCTCCGACCTCCACAGAGCCAATTTCAGGGGCCACATGGGAGGGAGAGGAAGGAGAACCACCCTGTCATGCTAGCAGAAGTCCTTGTATAGGGTTTCTCCATACGGGGCTGGTTAGATGAATCCTACCTGTATTTTCCCCACCAGCTATTGCTTGTTTTATTTATTCACTTTTTTATCTTTGGCAATGAAATTCCTCAGTATTTATCTTGATGTCATTTCCTGCACGTGCAGTATATTGCGAAAATGGCAAAGATTGGTCTTGAGAGATTGATGGCGGTTTGTTCAGGTTCATCTCCCGAGTGGGCCAGCCAAGTGCCCCTTGGAAATTCAGGTGCAACACATGACAAAAGAAAGCAATCCTTGATTGTAGCCTTTTTTGGACAGCATCCCCAGGAAGCATGGTCAGTAGTTCAGGATGATGAGAGCTGTAATCAGTCAGCAACGCCTGGGGGGTATTATGTAGAATCATACCAAAGGTCCCTTCCTAATTTCCTGAAAAGATGCAGAAAGTTTCTGGGAAGCTCTTAAGGACTGGCTAAGTTCATGTCACTTGCTTGTTAGCGAAGCATTTTAAAGAGCGCTGTAGTCAAGTGCAGTGTTTTGACTGCAGATCTTTCAAGGGCTTTACAAGCATGCAGCATGTTTTAGAAATAAAACGTATTAATTAAAATAAAACCACTAATGCTGATTTTTGTGCAGTGTACAGATTACTTCATGCTTGGTGTAAAGGGTGAAATAAGTCATCTAGTGGGGTTTAAGCATGTTCCCCGTCTAAGCACGGGCTCTAGGAGGAGCCTGAGCTTTTCAGGAATATGCTCCCTTAGGTGGGCTTTATAAGCAGGCCAAAATATTGTTCAAAAGGGGAGAATGTGTGGAATTAAGGTGCAAATAGAGCCCTTCAAAACTGGGCAACAGAAAATAAACCTATTGCAGTATCTCTACAATTAAAGCAAAAAAAAAAAATTGCTGGCACTGATGCTGCCCAGTCTTAAAATGTGAGCACAAGGGAAGGAAAAACCATTCCCTTGGATGTTCCTTGCACATCAGCGAGAAACAGGTTGGGGGAATCTCAAGTGTTGGTGCTGGCCTTTAAAGTTTTTATAAAGTATGTTTTTGTAATCAGGCTTATGTTGATCTGAAGAGGTCTTTAAAGTAAAGCATGCAGTCACTGAATAGCAACTTACACTCTGAATTTTAAAAAACATTTTTCAAGGAAAGAAAATTTCCAAAGTTCGTATCGAAAGAAATGGAACACATGTATATAGAAGAATTGCGGTCTTCAGTGAATTTGCTAATGGCAAATTTGGAAAGTCTTCCAGTGTCCAAAGGCGGCCCGGAATTTAAATTACAGAAGCTAAAGCGATCACAGAATTCTGCTTTCATGGACCTGGGAGATGAAAGTGATGTTCAGCTGTCGAAATCTGATGTGGTCCTGTCATTCACGTTGGAGGTGAGCATGCATATCATGTAATACTTGCTGACAGTTTAATTTGCTCTTCAATGTTCTAAGGCAACACTATTTGTGCAGCCCAGTATTCAGTGTTTCCAGCTGGCAAACACTCCATTGGAAATTTTGTGAAAATGTGTGCAAGCCTCTGCTATTAAAGGTAAAGGGACCCCTGACCATTGGGTCCAGTCGTGACCGACTCTGGGGTTGCGCGCTCATCTCGCATTATTGGCCGAGGGAGCCGGCATATAGCTTCCAGGTCATGTGGCCAGCATGACAAAGCCACTTCTGGCAAACCAGAGCAGCACATGGAAACGCCGTTTACCTTCCCGCTGTAGCGGTTCCTATTTATCTACTTGCATTTTGACGTGCTTTCGAACTGCTAGGTTGGCAGGAGCTGGGACCAAGCAAGGGGAGCTCACCCCGTCACAGGGATTCGAACCGCTGACCTTCTGATCAGCAAGCCCTAGGCTCAGTGGTTTAACCACAGCGCCAAAAAATTGGAAATTTTGTGAAAATGTGTGCAAGCCTCTGCTATTATTGGTGGCTAAATGCGTAAGAAAGGTTTCAGGCTGTCGGGTAAATTTTGCTGGTGTAGCTCCCTTTTGTGTAAATGTCATGTTACCTTTTCCAAAGGCGTAATCCTAACTTTGTTGCCTCAAAAACAAAAATGTGAAATACATAGCAAAAACAAAAGCGCCAAACTTAATCTGTTCCGGAAGTCCGGTTGACTTCTGAAATGTTCGAAAGCCAAGGCACAGCTTTTGATTGGTGCAGGCGCCCTGGAAACAATAACCGACAACCACACCGGATATCTGGCTTCCAAAAAAAGTTCAAAAATCGGAACACTACTTCCAGGTTTTCGGTGTTTGAGAACCAAGGCGTTTGAGTACCAAGGTGTTTGAGAACCAAGATACCATTGTATCGTCCTGACCTCTTATGCTTCCCTTTGGCCGTATGCGAAGGTTAGAGAACGTTTTTGCTGCTATGCAATCTTTTCACCAAGTGGGGAGGTTTGCTCTATCCCATTTCTCACCGCCACAACCCCTGGGCCATTTCTGCATGAGAAGCAATTCATATATTCTGTCTCTGAATAGCTAGGGTCTGAAGGTACCTCCTGGAAGTCTGCTAATTCTGCATTGTGTGCAGAATTACACCCTAATTCAGCCAATTGTCTGTTCCCAGTTCACCAATACGACCACTTAAGAGATTTCAGAATAGGAACTTGTGCAGCCTTAAGTGTAAACTCTGTCACTTTCTGGCAAAGTACTATAGGCATTACATTCAATTTGTGATGATATTAAGACAGCGTCAGCACAAAAGTTCTCGCCTTACATTCCTCCCTTAGGTTTGAGGAGAATACTGACGTAACACTGGATTTTCACTTTTTGAAATATGGCAACTGTCACAGGCGGTGCGTTGCGACTACTCTAGAGTAACGACTCTCCAGACCTTTGCCTTTTCATGCTTTTATTAAGTGCAGGCTATTTACAGTGCTAGAGCTATATAGGATACATCTGCTCAGTCTGACCCAGAACCCTGGAATGGCGCGCTCCGCGTCTTCTTCCAACATAAGAGTCTGGGCACCCCAAATCTCCTCCCGCGTTTCCTCCTGCGTAATTCCGGAACCGGAGGGAAAGGGGGTCTCCTTTCCATGTTTTCCTTCTCCCCCTCTTCCCCCCCTCTCTCTTCCTCTCCCACGTGCAGCAGGGGCTCTCCTATGCTGCCAGAGCCCCGTCTCCTCCTTCCTCCTTCCTCACTGGACTCTTCCCCCTCCCCGCTGGTGCTACTGCTGGTGGAGGAGCTGCTCCTCAGGATGGGGGGGGGGCTCTCTGTACCCTTTGCCCCTCACAGCAACCCTACCCAAATGTCTAAAATAATCAGGGCAGAGGAAGCTGAACATGTCACAGCTTCAAGTGGTCAGCTTCTGCTGCTGCGGAGGGGAAGGGGTTAAAGCAGCCCCCTGTCGGGCTTAGGAAGAGAAAGCAGAGAATGTGGCAGTGGGATTTAGCCATAAAAAGGTAAAGGGACCCCTGACCATTAGGACCAGTCGTGGCCGACTCTGGAGTTGCGGCGCTCATCTGTGATGGCTATTGCCTCTTATCGCAGTGTTGATACAGTTTTTGCTTTGCTTTTTGGTAAATAGGTCTTGTGGGACGTAATCTTTTAAAGGAAACACAAGCCTTCCTGCAGCATCCCTCTATCAATCTGCAAAGAGGAATCCACTTTTACCATTCATCAATCCAATATATAAATCTCATTTATATCAGAAGTGTCAGAAGTTGCTAGGCAGAGTGTGTCAAAACGGCTGTCCCATCAGGGATTAAGTTCTGACGGGGACCATGTTAATGTTTCGTAAGGAGACGGCATTGTTATTTCCCAGACATTCCCACCACAGATGACGGCATCATTGCAAGGAGACATGGGGGCGATTGTTTCACAAGCTGGCTGTGTTAGGAGAGGACTTATTTACTGCCCTTTGAATCAAAATCGTTGAAAGCGGTTGTAGGGGTAGCTTTTCCATAATCATGAGCTTTGGTTTCTGACCAGTCTGAATTGAGAGAGGCAACACAAAAACAGTGTTGTAAGCCAAGAAGAGTGTGGTGGGGGTTTGTATATTTTAGGACTATCAAAATCTTTCTTTTGCTAATAAGGAAGAATGGTTTAGGAGACAAATGCTCTAATTAAAAGGGGAGAAATGATTATAGTTTTGTTGTGTGAAGAAGAAGCCAGAAGTCCTTTAGAAATAGGATCCTTCTGCTAGATTTCCTTTTGTGCTACAAATGTGAATGTACACAGTCTTATTAAGTCACTGCCCCCCCCCAACCTTTGCTACCTAGACCAGGGGTCAGCAACCTTTTTCAGCCATGGGTCGGTCCACTGCCCCTCAGACCATGTGGTTGGCTGAACTATTTTTTTTGGGGGGGTGAACGAATTCCTATGCCCCACAAATAACCCAGAGATGCATTTTAAGTAAAAGTACACATTTTACTCATGTAAAAACACGCTGATTCCCGGACCATCCACGGGCCGGATTGAGAAGGCAAATGTGCCACATCCGGCCCCCGGGCCTTAGGTTGCCTACCTCTGACCTAGACTGTATTATTTAGTACCCTGAAATATAATGGAATACATGCTTCAGTTCACACCCAGAGAAACATAATACATGCCAATCTGCTTCCAGAACAATATGTTAAGGTCTTCCGTGCAACTGCCCCTTTGGGCAGGTTTTTGGATAATGGTGTTGCTTCTGAGACCCCCCCTCTTTCACCTGCCGTTGCAGCACAGACTGTTTCTGGAGATAGCGGTGGATAACTTGTCTACTTCTGCACATGTTGACTATTACGTATCGTGTCAACACAATTTTATCTGCGTGTTTTGCTTAACCAGTTTTAAGTTATGCTAAATACGTGTGTGTGTGTGTGTGTGTGTGTTTAACAAAATTGAAATATTTGTGCAGTGGTGTTTAAATGAAAAGTGAAGTCATTACTTAAAAAATGCTTTTCTGGTCAGTATTATTTTATTACTGTGTTTTAAAAAATTGGGGGTTGGCAATGCAGTGGAACAGGGGTAGACAACGTAAGGACCATGGGCCACAAGCGGCCCCCGGGGGTCATTTAACTGGCCCACAAGCCACCCACGAACTGGGCCACCTCTGCTCGGTGAGTCCCCGCGCACTGCACTAAACCAGCGTGGCATGGGGACTCACTACCACGATGGAGAAAATTGCATCTGCATAGATGCAGATATCGAAAATGGGGGGGGGTGTCGTGATCCAGCCCACGGAGGAATCTTCGCTGGAGTGAACCGGCCCAGGCGAGGTAAACCTTGCCGACCCCTGAAATGGAACCTCGGTTTTTGAACGTAATTCATTCTGGAAGACCATTCGACTTCCGAAACGTTCAAAAACCGAGGCACAATGGGCGGTTGGCAAATTGCATTGAGAAAAATGAAAAACACACAGCAGAAGCCGTTCGACTTCTGAGGAGTGTTCAAAAACGAAAGCAATTACTTCCGGGATTTCGGTGTTCAAAGAACGAAATGTTTGGCTTCCAAGACGCTCGAAAACCGAGGTTCCACTGTATTTTAATTCTAAAATACATTCAACTTCCTAAGAAAAACAAGTTAAGTAATTATGTAAAACAGCCAAAAGGGAGTGCTCTAGTGAATATTGTAGACTCTAGTTTTAACATTGTGTCCTCGGAGCTATCTTCTCTGTTCCTGCATGGCACCTTGTCCATGTAATTCCAGACTGGTTAAGTAGTATTGGGATTGCCTAATCCAATGATCTTTCCCAAACTGGCAAGGCATTGTTCATCCTATTTATTCATGTGAACTGAAGCTGATAGCAGCTTTATCTGTGGTAAATGAGCTAAAATGTCTGTGAAGTTTTCCCCAAAACTGTGAGGAAGATGTAACTGTTCCCTCGAGAGAGAGAGAGAGAGAAAATTGTCTTAGATATTTTGTTTGTTCTTTCCTCCAATTTCTTAGATGTCAGACTGTAACAATGATGTGCGCTTTCCACTCGGGAAATGCATATGCAAGTTAGCCTGCTCAACGTGCACAATTCTGTTAAAAAGAAGTGGGGGTGGGGAGGGGGGAGGAGGAGAAGCTTTGTCTGAATAACATCAGACACTTGTTAGGCTTCGGAGAAGCGCATGTGATGGAAAATCACATGCATAGCCAGGTATTAGTTAGCTGTTTCTACTCCGGAAAAAGACAAGCCATTTAATTCAGAAGGCGGCTTGGCTCTTCAGCACTGGGAACTGCTGTAGCAAACGCAAAAGCAGAGCCCCAGTTCTTACATCCGTCCAGAGGCAGAGCTACAGTAGCGTAGGGAAACTGGAGCTTTGGGCAATTGGGCTAAGAGTCCACTTTGCGCAAAGCCCATTTTGTGGTGGTGCCTTTTGTGGTTCATGTTGTTCTTCCACCATGCTACTGAAGCCTTTTGCACAGCGAATGCATGAAAAGGACCCCAGCTATGCAAATAGTTCTTCCTCCCTGTGAGCAGCGCCATTTTTGTTTTTGGCTACTGATAGCAGCTTTGCTGCCTTACTCAATCCCAAAGTTTAAAATAATCCTTAAAGGAAAATCTGGTGTTGGGCCAAAGTAGCACAGAGGTAAGTTGAGGTGGAGTGAAAATGCCTACCAAAGTATTTGGGTTCTTGATTCAAGCTAAGACACTAACACAGCATTTCATAAACTTGGGCCTTCAGATGTTTTTGGATTACAACTCCCATCATCCCTAGCTAGCAGGACCCAGTGGTCAGGGATGATGGGAATTGTAGTCCAAAAACAGCCAGAGTGAAGGGTTTTCCAAACCTGGGTCTAACACATAAGATTTTGGGTGGGTTGAGGTACTGGTTAGTTCTTACCTTAATATGTAAGGTATTTTTGACTGAGGAAAAAGCCTCGACTGACAGTAGCAGGCTTCCTTCCTTCCTGTAGTAGGGAATGGTGCTACAGCATGGCTTTTTCTCCAAAAAAAGCAAAAACAAGACCACCTCGTATTAAGGTAGGGTAGCCAATGTAGTGCTCTGTAGATGTTCTGGACCAAAACTCCCATCAGCCTCAGTCAGCATGGCTAGTGGTCAAGAACGCTGGGAGTTGTGGTAAAAACAAGCTGTTGCCTACTCCTGTATTAAGGTAAGTATGGAGAAGACCCGCACATTGCACAAAAATGCTCTAGAATTTCATCCCCTCAAATAGTCACCAAATATTTTCCCCACTTTCAGTGGAGATTGAATGCTCCTGAAAAAATATGGAGGGATATTCAGTCCGGGCTCGGTATGATTAATAAGAAACTTCATGGAAGCAAATCTCCCTGAAACCAATAGGGATTTTACAGGTGCTATAGTCCCTAGGTTTAAATTGCTTTTGACATTGACTTAATTAGTTTCAGTCTTGCCTTGCTGGTAGTACAAGTCCTTGTTGTGAATGACTGCTAGTTGAAAGTAGCTTATGTGGTCTTAGGGTAATGACTGTATCTCAATGATACACGCTAAAATAAAATTAAACATGGCAATATCCGCATAAGTTTGTGTCAAGCACTCAGCCTCTTCGCTGGTAGCAGGTTGGATCCAAAGGTTCCCTTGGGTACTTTGACACATTTCTATCAATAAACTTGTATATCATAAGAGGTTCTTCATGTGCACCCATTCATTCTCAGAACCTTAGTGTCAAGTCTAACTGGTTTTTCAAATTTTTATTCAAGGGCATCACTGATCTTGAAGGATTGCATCAAGTTATGAAAAGGGAGATTGGCTTCGAAACTTCACATTTTTTTTAATCCACTCCTAAAATGTTTTTGAGCAACAACATGTGCACAATTGATAAACTAGTTTTTGTTGTTAAAGGTGAACTACACACTCAGAGCAACCCACTATAGAAATGGTACAAAGGCCTTAAAGTATTTATTTATATATTAAATTGCAATTTGCCTTTAGATCTTGAAACTCTTTTGTTGTGTTTTGTGTTTTTCTGCACAAGTGCTACAGAGTTTGCATCTTAAAATGGAAAATACTTGTTTTGTCTTAGTTTGGTAGCTTGAAAGCACTTTGCACAACAGAAGGGCAGAATACAATTTTGTATGTTCGCTGCACTGTTCAATAATATAACAACAATTTCAGGGTGTTGTTGTTGTTCTTTTCTTTTGCATACCACTAGATTAGGTAAAGGGACCCCTGACAATTAAGTCCAGTCGCAAATGACTCTGGGGTTGCGGCGCTCATCTTGCTTTAAAGGCTGAGGGAGCCGGCGTTTGTCCGCTTCCACAGACAGTTTTTCCGGGCCATGTGGCCACCATTTCTAAGTCGCTTCTGGCAAAACCAGAGCAGCACACGGAAATGCCGTTTACCTTCCCGCTGCAGCGGTACCTATTTATCTACTTGCACTGTGTGCTTTTGAACTGCTAGGTTGGCAGGAGCTGGGACCGAGCAGCGGGAGCTCACCCCATTGCGGGGATTCGAACCGCCAACCTTTTCATCGGCAAGCCCAAGCGGCACAATGCTTCAACCCACAGATTAATTGCATCTTTCAGGATTGTAGACGAAGCCTTGATCCTCAAATCCTTGCGTCCTCCAAACAGAAATTCTTGTGCTATCGGTGTTAACAGTTCTGATCAATGGTTGGATTGGGCTTCATCCTAGAAGGATAACTGTCAAACTTTACCTGATAGGTGCCAAGTGCGGACCCAGTCTGGTACAGATCACCACATATACTAGTTACAGGTAGGTAGCCATGATGGTCTGAGTCAAAACAAAATA
Source organism: Zootoca vivipara (assembly GCF_963506605.1). NCBI lineage: Eukaryota > Metazoa > Chordata > Lepidosauria > Squamata > Lacertidae > Zootoca > Zootoca vivipara. Next base: position 16,501,497 of record NC_083285.1, read on the forward strand.
AAAAAAATTCCTTCAGTAGCACCTTAAAGACCAACTAAGTTTTTATTTTGGTATGAGCTTTCGTGTGCATGCACACTTCTTCAGATACTGTGTATATACTGTGTATGTTTGTTGCTGCTGTTTTATTCCAGAGCATCACTTAGAGTGGAGGATTATCTGCACACGTAGGCCTGCTTCTGGATGTGCGATGTATCAAGTTAGCATTTTTACAGACCCATCTGAGTCCTCCTTTTTTTTATACTTGATGATAATGTGGTTACATGTGTACTGCTTTTGTTTCAAATGGTTGATGTTCATTCACTGTGTCTTTCCCCCCCCCCCTTGTTCAGATTGTCATAGCAGAAGTCCAAGGCTTGAAGTCGCTTGCTCCCAACCGCATTGTTTACTGCACGATGGAAGTGGAGGGAGGAGAGAAGCTCCAGACAGATCAAGCCGAAGCATCGAGACCACAGTAAGTGTTGCGCTGGGACAGTTATTCACAAAAAATGTGTGCTCCACATGGTGGGGAAACTGTGCCCCAAAGTAGGTGCCATCTTTTTTAAAAAGAGGCAAAATAGAAGCTTGGTTGGTTTTATTGATGTTTTATGGGGGCAAGCAACCTGCTACTTTAGTAGTAACTACTGTACATTCAAATGTATATCACAAGCTTGGGAAGGGCGCAGCAGTAGAGCATTCCCATGGCCAGTCCCCAACATCTCTAGGTAGGAATCAGAGTATCCTCTTTCTATAACCCCGGAGAGCTGCTTTGAGCCAGTACTGAGAGAATATTGGGCTCCATGGACCATCAGCCCAACTCTGTATAAGGCACCTTCCTATGTTCTCCCTTGCCATCCTGTCTGAATGTTGAAATGTTTCAGAAGTTGATCTCATGGTACCACCACCAGAGACAATGTGAATGGCAAAAGGGACAGAGTGCTAACTTGTGTACAGTGGAACCTCGGTTTATGAACACCTCGGTTTATGAATTTTCGGTTTATGAACGCCATGGACCCATCTGGAACGGATTAATTCACTTTCCATTACTTTTAATGGGAAAGTTCGCTTCAGTTTATGAACGCTTCAGTTTATGAACAGACTTCCGGAACCAATTACACCCATGTTTCAGTTTATGAACACTTCAGTTTAAGTACTCCGTGGACCCGTCTGGAACGGATTAATCCAATTTCCATTACTTTCAATGGGAAAGTTCGCTTCAGTTTATGAACGGTTACTCCGCGGACCGTCTGGAACGGATTAATCCACTTTCCATTACTTTCAATGGGAAAGTTCGCTTCAGTTTATGAACGCTTCAGTTTATGAACAGACTTCCGGAACCAATTGTGTTCATAAACCGAGGTACCACTGTATTGTACAGTTAATCAGTGCAATTTTTTCATGTGTTTTCCACTGACCAGAGATGCTGCAGTTATCCCTCCATTACCTTTAGTTTGGAATCTTACCTTAAACGAATTCAGACCAGAGTCAAGTTTTATACTCCGATAAATGTATAAAGATTCTTGTCCATTAGAGGATAACATGTGAAGCCAAAAGTTTTTAAGATTTGATAACCAATGCATTAATTGGTTACACGGGAGAATAGGTTTGCAGTCTAATAATATGTTTGCACCCAGTGTGTTTAAATTATGTGTGAACCTTGCAAGTGATGTTTCTCCAGTCTAAAAAACAACCTCTAATACATATGTTTTTCTAAACTCAAGAAGCATCTTTTCTAGCTTACCAGGAGGGTGAAGTGGGGAGGTTCAGCATCTGCAACCAGTTTATAATTAACACGCCATAATCAGTCCTGACAAAGCCTACTTATCCGTTGAATATATTCTAAGAGTATGGAGTGTATAATCAGCAAAAGGACTTGATGATGCCACCTATCATTTGAAGTAGAAAAGTTGGCCTACGGGTAGATAATGAAGTGTTTATTTGGTTGATGTGATTGACCTCTGGGTTGCACAATTTTCTTCAGAGGCCCCTCTCAGCTGTTAAAATGTCATCCAGGGTCTTTTGCAAATGGGTTTTAAGAAAGACCGGTAAAAGTTTTTCCTGCTCCCTAATGGGCCCTGTAAAACAATTGGAAAATTGTAGTCAACGAGCTCCCCAGACGGCAGCTACAAAGCAGGTACTTGTTCAAAACAAACACAAAAACCCATTAGAAAGTATTGCAAGCACATAGATAGGATTATGGACCACTGTATTAAAATTGCTGTAGACCGAAACTTTATTCAAATGCTGCAGAAACAGCTTTGTCCAGTTTTATTTTTTATATTGATTTTATTAAAGGTTTTTTAACATATTAAACAATAAAATCCAAACTCATTTATGAAAGAATAGTACAAATGAAGATATCAAGAGAATCAGAAAAAAAAATAAGAGGAAAAAACAGAAAAGAAAGAGGGAATAAACAAAAGAAATAGAGATAAAAGAACAGTACTTCCACAACCCTTTCTGTCAATTGATAGTACAACCAGGTTATATCCAGGTTTATCCAGGTTATCCATGCTTCTGTGGTTACTTTCCGTTTAGTGACAACTGAAGTGTCAAGTGAGAGACAGGTACATCACATTTGCCTCTGTTAATATATCTGGAGAGCAGCATTCGGGAAAATAGGACAGGAACAACTGAATGTTGAAATGTTCAAAATGGCTTTAGAAAGCTAATATAAATTATAACCTTTTTCAACCCAATGGCTACATTCCCTTTGGGGCAGACTAATGGTGGGCTGAAGCAAAATTAGGCAGATAAATAAATGTGAATTTTAGCTTTCTACATTAGGCTAGTTTTTACACCCAGTGCCTGCAGGTACCAAGATGCCCTCAGTTGCACCCATAGCGAGGGGGTCACAGACTGTATATTTGTTTGTTTGTTTTGTGTGTGTGTGTGTATCTAGCCCTGCTAGAAAGAAAGTTACAAAGCAAAATGTGCAGGTAACCTTCTAAGTACCCTTTCTGTGTGAAGAGCTAACCTGACTGCTCCAATCTGTCAGTGTTTTTAGTTGGTGAGTAGGGTGATGTATCAATACATTAGTTGGTGATGTATTGATACATTAGTTGGTGATGTATTGATACATTGCCCAAAATTGGTTTGAAGTCTGCATAGTGATAATGGTTTCATATCTGACACGGTGATATATTGTGAATCACAATGTGTGTGTGTGCTATATTTAAAATTTGTGATATGGGGGAAACCGTGAAGCTGGTCATTGCTTCTCTCGTGATTCCTGCCCCATTGCTCTGTACTATAAAATAATAGTTGCAACAATATTAAAGGTAAGCTTTGTAAGTAAGTTAATGTTAAAAGTAAGTATCAGTTTTAGAACCGTAAGTAGTAGCAGTTGCCAGGACATTACCCTGTTTGCCCCTACATAGTTACATCCTTATTTTAGACATTATGATATATTGGTGTATTGTGATGTTTAGCTGATGATATATCATGATGCTGAAAACCAGATATCGCTCAGCCCTATTGCTGAGCGAAGTCAGAGAGCTGTGATTGATAAGCAAGTTTTTTGAACAGCTGGCAATAGGAATCGCTGGAGTCCTAAAGAGCTGTTTTTTCCTCCTCCACTTTTGTGCACTTTCCCTGCTTGTCTTATTTTCTAGTCCTTGGAATCTCCGTAGTTCTTCCTTTCCCCCCTAGCAACCAGGATGCATCTTTCCTGCAGTATGCTCATCTGAGATCAGGTAGTCCCTAGAAATTACTTTCTGCAAATACTACAACACAGTAAGTGTGGGTGGATGTTAAAGATTCCCTTCTCCCCGCAAAATGAAAATGTGACAAAGTCTGCAATGATGTGTAGGCAAGTCTTGTTCTGCAGCAGCTAAAAACCAGATACGCATTTAGAATTTATGGTACTGTATAGTTAACTTACATTGCAATGGTAGGTATGTCTACTCAGAAATAATTATCTTCATGTTTAATGAGGCTTAGCGCAGGTTACCGGGCAGAGGATGGCAAACTAGATTTTGGTTCAGGGTTGGCATTGGGGGGGGGAACAGTTTTCTTCTCCCTTTAAGCATTGTATGGCAGGCAGAAAATCAACATATTAAGTCTTTTCTAGCATGGAAATACACCCCAAGAGTGTTAATGGCTGCAGCCATGTTCAGCCTATCCCTGAAGAATGTCTGGCCGAGGAACAGCACATGAACATCCCATCTGGTAGAGAGGAGGGAGGGAGATAAATGAGGGGGGAGAACAAGAGAAGGATGACAGGAGGAGAGAAGGTGGAGGGAGCCAAACAAGGGTGACAGAGCAAAAGAGGTGGGTGATAAATGATAGATTTGGGGTAGGGAAGTGACTCGCTGATCACAACACTCCTCATAATCTGGAGTGCACAGTAGTGGACAACATTGCAGTTTCTCCATGGGCGACATTGTCCACCACTGCCATGAGCAGCCATATTGTTTGAGCCATCAAACCAAGCCAGCATGACCAATGGACAGGGATTATGGAGTTGGATTCCCAACAGAAACTAGCTATCCACAACTTCCCCATCTTTGCTTCCCACAGGAGGGGCAGGCAGGAACTAGCCAAATGCTTTATTTGATCCCAGAGCAAGCAGTGTGACCAGTTGTTTCTCTTCAGGTAAACTGGGCTTTAATAAGAGCCTAGAGCCCATATAAACAGTTGTAAACAAATATAGTTCATTGATTTGATTGATTGATTATATTTCTGTGCCGTTTTTCATTCAAATGAATCCCAAAGCGGCATACGAGCAATAACTCACAATAACATGACAGAACATAATAGAGCATTTGTCAGTGTTTTGAAAAAATATGCCAAAGCTTCTGACCTGCTTTGCCTGGCACAAAAGACTCCACGAAAAGTGTCCTTGCAGAGTATATTCTGCTTTTATTCTTAAAAGCCTTTAACTGCAGAACGACAGACATCAACACCACTAGCTTTCTCCAACCAACCAAACCAAGTAACAACCAACCAAACAAATACCACTAACATATATACAGGTACAATACAATTAGGTGAAAGGTTGCATGAGTCACCACAGGCCGCTGACTCATGCTGACTCAGCTCCCCCAGCATTAAAGAAACAGCGGCTCATTTTTTAGCCGTGACAGCATTTGGCATAAATCATATAGAATCATTAACAAAACAGGACAGCTGCATGTTCCTGCACTGCAGGGGTTTGGACTAGATTATAATAATATAATAATAATTTATTATTTCTATCCCACTCATCTGTCTGGGTTTCCCCAGCCACTCTGGGCGGCTTCCAACAAAAAATTAAAAATACATTAAAACATCTGTCATTAAAAACTTCCCTGAACAGGGCTTCCTTCAGATGTCTTCTAAATGTCTTATGGTTGTTTATTTCTTTGACATCTGATGGGAGGGCATTCCACGGGGCGGGCGCCACTGCCGAGAAGGTCCTCTGCCTGGTTCCCTGTAACTTCACTTCTCACAGTGAGGGAACTGCCAGAAGGCCCTTGGCGCTGGACCTCAGATTATCCCTTCCAACGCTTTGATTCTGTCAGTAAAGCAATTACAATCTGTAAAACACTGTTAACAAACAACTGAAAAATAAGGTGAACATCCCAATTAAAGGAAAAGTCACATTATAAGATTAACAAATCAAGACAACATTTATAATCTATAAAACAGTATTAACAGAATACAAACAAAAAGATAGATTAAGCACTGTTAAATTCATATACACAATCTCCACAGCAGAGGCCCTAGCTTCTCCAGAGGATCGAGGGGGCCCATGCGCAATGTCATGCAATGTTCTGATGTCACGCATGGTGCCCTCTGGACATTGAGGGGGACTTCCCCCCTCAAAAGTTCAGGGGGAGCTGCAGTGCCTCAGCCTCCAGGAGCCATCCCCCTTGCTCCACACACCCATGACTCTCAATCTTTCACTCTGTTCAACTCTTTAAAATGCACTTGTACATAATGTCCATGGTTGCAACCCCATTCTGAACATTCCTCGGGCTGGAGATGGGGCAAGGCAGGTGGAAATAGCCTCTTAGTTGGCATGTGAAGGTGTTTCAGTGTCATTTTTACCATTATGTAATCTGGAGAATAATAAGAGGCATCAGTGATGTGCTGATAAGCTCCGAGTGTTAGAAAATCATGTTAACTGTTGCCCCGATCAGTCTGCATGCAAAGCATGAGATCAATATACAAAGTAAAGCATCATCGGCTGCTTTACTCACTTGCCATTTCCAGTGCAAAGAGGTTTTTATCACAAATGTTAGAAATCAGATCTTCTTCACATTAAGAACATTTGGTACATTTCTCTAATGGTTATTCCCTGCTGGGAGTCTGATAGATGACACATGAGCAGGGAAGCAATCCAATTAATCAATTAAAATGTCTTGAATCGTCGAAATTAGTCTATTACCGGTACTCCATCAATTTAAATTTGCAAACTGATAAAAACTGTGCTTCTGAAGCAAGAAATGTGTGTGTTTTAGGTATTGCACCTGTGTCCTAGGAGGGAATGTCTCTTCTAAGGTGAGGGGAAAGGTCTGTTTCTCTTAAGATTATGCTTGCCACCTGCAATTTTTATAAGTACTTGCATTAGAGCTTCATATATATCTCAGAGAGGTTGTCTTTTTAAGTCGGTGTTTAAAAACGGACGGGTGGGGTACAAATAATAAAATTGTTGTTGTTGTTAGTGAATCTGTCAAATTCAGGTTCTCTTGGTTTCTTCTGTTTGCCCTATTTCCCCATCAATTTGCAATATTTGCATTACAGATTGGTGTGCATTTCTGCTACAATAGGTGATTCCTTGCTAGCTGTTTCCCTAAATATAATGTATCTGTGGACATTGTTTTCACTAATATGTTTACTTCTGTGCACTTTTGGGCTGGAAAACTACACCACAAAATTCAGAGAAATTTGGATTTTAAAAGTAGTTCTGTTTCAGTTTGCATATCGGTTCAGGAATCCTTTATTTAAAAGTGAAGTGAATTAGTTTCTCCCCTCGTTGTCAGCCAAGTTAAATGTTTGTTGCTATTTGTGGAACATTTGTATTCTTTTCTCTCTCTTCTATTAGCAGTTTTCTACTTCTTTAAGCTTTCAAGAGGACACCAACACAGACAGTGACCTTTTCCACCAAGCCTCACTTTAAAAAGCACTTTCCACGAGTCTTATTTGTCTAAAGCAGTTACTGGTTTTTTTCTTCTCTCTCTCTCTTGCTTACATTCTATCAGGTTCCCCTGTTGCTTGAACAGCCAAATCCTTTGCATTTTCCTCTTGGCAGTCTTTGACATTGTTAACCATGGAACTTTGCACAGCCAGTGCCAGATTTATATATAAGCTGAAGAAGCTATAGCTTAGGGCCCCACTCTCTTGGGACCCCCCCCCCCCAAAAAAAAAAATTAAAGGGAAAAGAACTGGATGAACATTTCCAAAATATAAGATAAAAAACAAATAAAATAAAACCTGCATACAGCAACAGTGTTTTGCGTTGTGTAGGCTCCTATGATGTAAATAATGGGCCCCGCCTGCTAGCCTGCTCCCTAAAATATCACTGGTTTGCTCATTTCTATATCAATTACTTTGATAAAAATACACATTTGGTTATGTGCAAATGTCTTTAGATATGTATTAGGTCCACAAATTACCATATAGCAGGGGTAGTCAACTCCCAAGAGACTGTGATCTACTCACAGAGTTAAAAACTGGGAGTGATCTACCCCCTTTTGGGGGGTTCAGGACAAAGCTGTTGAGCTTTTTTAAGGAAGGGAAGCCCTGGTTTTTTGGGTTTAGGTCAAACTTGTTGAGCTTATTTTAGGAGGGAGGGAGGCCCATTTTTGTTTAGGGCTTCAGGTCATACTGGTAGTTCAGCTTTTTTTAGGGAGGAGGGAAATTTTGGGTGAGCTTTTTTTAGGGGTGCTAGTGATCTAGCAGTGATCTACCACAGACATCCAGTGATCTACCGGTAGATCACGATCTACCTGTTGGACGTGCCTGCCATATAGCATATATTCAACACAACAAAACAGCGGCAATTTGTTGTTTACAAAGGACAGCTGGACATATAAAGGGCCCCATTACATTCAGTAGCTTAGGGCGTCATCAAACCTAAATCTGGCCCTGGTAATGTCCATAGGATTTCTTGACGATTTAAATTTGTATTAAATTCGTATTTAAATTTGTGCAGCTGAAGAAGAGGAAATCTGAGTTTGTCCCACTTGATTATACCAGACTAAATCTTTATTGTGTGTGTTGACCCACCACAGAGATTGGGGATTCCTCCCCCCCCCATGATACCCCAACATCTGTGTGTTCTTTTTTCTATTTCTTCTTTTGCCATTTTTTAATTTTGCCTGCAGAAGGGTATACCCCCATTCTACCGTGCTGCCATCCCTCTTTGACATCTTTCAGTGGCCATCTCTATTCAAGACAGAGATTCTCAGTCTTTCATAACATCTTCATCAACGTCTTCAATGAAAGAGTTGTGCTTTGTGTTGTTGCTTTTACAATAACAATTTTCAGCTTGCCGGGCTTTTTTCTCTCTATGTGTGGTTTTCGTTACAAAAATACGCATGTCTGATTGCCGTTGCTAACCAAATCCCAAAGTACTGAATCTTATTTAGCATTGATCTTGATAGTTTGATATTTTTTTTTAATAGTCTCTGCAAAATTGAGTTACCTTTGTGGACACAATACTTGCAGATGTCACTAAAATAAAATTACCCACTACAGCAAACATTGCAGCTGTTACATTTGTGTCATTTTCAAGAATGTAAGTAAATAATACTTGAAACAGTACATTATTTTTGTATGCGTTGCTTACATGGACATATGTGCCATAGGATTCCTTCGAATTTAAGAACAGAGGGGATTTTAATGGAAACCCACAAGTAATAAATCTTCATGTTGAAATTTAATTAATCTGGATGCAGCTTGCTTGTACATATTACTGATCTGAGTTCCATTTTGACATGAGTTTGAAAAGTATGTTTCTTTATTACCCTGCATTGGACTGAAATATTCTGTGTAAATTGGATTAAATAATTTATTTGGAACATCTATCAGCATTGCTAAGCTGTTGAAAAATGAGAATTAGTTGTACATTGCAGAGACAAGGAAATAACTTTTGGATACATTGCATTAAAAGCAAGTCTTTCAGAAGATCTGCAGCAGAAAGATGAGGAGGGAAGGAAAGGAAAGGAGGAGACTTTGGCACGTGCTGCCAATTCCTTCACTGTTGTGGTAGATAGGCAGAATTCAATACAGCAAATTGGATTAGTTCACATTTTGGTTCCTGACATATTATAGCTGTCCAGAAGCCTTGGACAATGAGAACTTGATTTTTTTAAAAAAAAAAAATATTAAAATGATAAGGTTGAAGGGGAATGGGGAGTATGGCATAACTGCACTCTATATCTGTAAAAACATTAAATGCAACAATTGGGATCTCTAGGTGTACACTGATACAATTATTTAGAAGTGTTGCTCAAGTGTTGCGCCCACATTCAGATCTTTTCAGCCGCGTTGCTCACTGCGTAACTTTGGCCCTGTCACTGTGCCTTTGGGATTAGTCAGAATGGCATGGCCCTACCTACATCCCACATACTTTGCCATGTGCTCCTGCTCCTGCTGTATATTAGCAAAATGCCTGTCACCACATTATGATGGGTAGGGGGGGACATACTGAGGCAGGCATCCCCAAACTTTGGACCTCCAGCTGTTTTGGACTACAATTCCCATCTTCCCCAACCACTGGTCCTGTTAGATAGGGATCATGGGAGTTGCTAGGCCAAAACACCTGGAGGGCCGCAGTTTGGGGATGCCTGCACTGAGGGATGAGTTGCATCTCTCGGGGAACCCTGGGTGTGTTCAGTGTGTGTGTGTGTGTGCTCTGTACCCAGACACATCACCCCCATCCCAATGGGATTCTTTCCAGTGTCAGGTATGGAGAGCGGCACAAAAGCAATAGCAAATGTTTTACAGAGTACTTCTCAGTACTGAAAGCACTACACATAAAGTACATCCTACCTACCTGTGATGCTTTGCTAGTCATTCCTTGGGGAGGAAAGTAGCAAGTCACGTGGAACAAACGAAATGAGTACATTTGAACGCCCTGCTAGAGCGGGATCTTAAACCTTGCCCTCCCCCCTTCTCAGCTCAACATACTTCTTTTTGCATGCATCCATGCTGGATTCCCTTTCTTGGTTCTGCTATATAGTGACTGGAAATCGACTGTTTATACAAACACGTGCCCTTCCAAAATATCAGGATGAATGGAAAGAAGCAGAAATTGGTTCCAGTGAGCCTTGAGGTCTGTGCATCCCAGCAGGGCATCTAGACATCAGGGGTGGGGGTTCATTTTCACTACGGCTACATTGCTGGATTGCATCCTTGAACTGTGAGAAAACCTCTTGCTTGCTTCATGGGCTTCATGCTTTGGAACTGCATTCCGTTGGTGGATGCATTCAGACACACAACTCTCCACCCTTCATCCAAGCAAGCAAGATGTCTTATCACAGTTCAAGGCAGGCAGAGTCACTAGAGGAAGTTGCAGAGCAGAACCAGTGCAGGGTGTGTCCCATAGACAGTCCTGAGGGCTAGATAAAGAAGCCTGGAGGGGTGTCAGAGACCAGGCTGAGGAGTACTGCCCTGATGAGGAATGGTGGGAGCCTCCCCTTCCCCTTGCTCCTGACCAGGATCCTGAAGCTGCCCAGGAGCAGTGGAGCAGTATAGATTTGGAACAGTGGTTTGCAGAGGGGCATAGTTCTGAAGACAAAAGTTAGGAAGAACTGGGGGGTGAACAGCAAAGTGAAGAAGAACTGGAAGAGAGAGAGCTAACAGACTCTCTCTCTCTCTGGAAAGTGTCCAGCCTATCTGTCCAAGGTCACGTAGAGCAGATAAGGTGGCTACACAAAAAGCACAGTGGTTGCAAGATCAGGTTGCAAGGTGTGGAATTGATTAGGGGGGAATTGGGTGGAAACCTTAATTGGGAACACCTTCAATCTGAGAATGGCTGCTTTGTTCTTTTGCAGTGATCATTGGTAGGCGACTCTCTCCGCTTTGTCCTGCTTATCTACGGCCAAAGGCGCACCGGGGGGGGGGGAGGAAACCAAGTCCCCGAAGCCTGAAAAGGGGCCATGTTTGCCCCCCTCGAGACCTGAGGTTCCCCTCCCCTGATGTGTATCATATCTGTGTATTTTGCACTCTTTCAGACATTAGTCTTTCATTGGTAAACAATGGCACAAAGATTGATTCATTTTGTGAAGGTAGATGCCTGCTCAGTTTGAATGTGTGTATTTTGTTGGGATTGTGATAGGCTCACTTTTGGTTCCCCCCCTTTTCCTTTTTCATTTTTGAGGTGCAATTCCAAGACTTGATTGTAATGACTTTTCCCATTTCCTCCAAAAATTTCCCACTCCCGTCCATTAGCTTGCTAAAGGTGCTGTATTTTTGAGACGCAAAGCTGACGTTTGGGTTGTTTTCCCCCTCACTGACACTAACATGTCAGGACTATATAAGTATTAAATCTGCAGTGACTGACATGCCGTAATTGCTCCATCCCAGAGTAAGAGATTGCAGCATTTTGTCTCCAAGGCACCTGTTCCCTGCCTGCAACAGAAATCAATTCACATTACGATAGCTCACAGATGGCTAGGTGCTCAGGGGTTGGGGGTGGGGTGAATCAAAACGGATAAATTGAAAACACGTACAAATGTTTTCCACAACTTTTGCAGATTAAATCTACAAATAAGATTGTCATACTACATTAATGGTCTAAGACAGGCTAAAGTCTATGTTACCAAGGGCTGCTCTATTCTTCAGGAAATGGTTGACAAGACAGAAATGTAGTTTGTCACATGATTTTGACTCTGCCAGGGCTGGTCAGGCTCCATATTAAAATCGGAGCTCTCTGGTAATGAAGGCCCAGGTTATGCAGCATACAGACATCTACATTTGGAATTTTTGCTATGATTTGAGGCATTAAAAACAGGGAGGGGGGGAGATGTTCTACCTTTCCCCCAGGCCTTCACATTGCTGCACAACACATGTAACCACTGCCAACCCATATATTTCCTATGTCTCCCATTGATGTGTAGTTAAAACAGACATGCAACATATCTTCCAAGCCATCATTTACCTCTCGCCAACCTCTCTCACACACAGCAACCACTGAAGTGGTTTGGGGGGCTAGATATTATGAGGAGATCTGGGGGATGGGATGTAGACTCGAGTCAGCCACGTGGTCACAAGTCTGTATCATGCTATGCACCTTTACATCTCAAGGGTGCAAAAGATAAAGTTTCCTCCATACCCCCTATCTATGAAACATTCATTCTGAGTTGCTTGCACAAGTCTTGCAGAGCTTAGCTGGTACCTGGTCTTGTTTGAGCAACCAATCAGAATTTTTTGTAGGGAAGTTCATCAACAATGAGTGTTCATTCTGATTTGCTTGTAAAGTGTTTAGATGTCTTACCATTAATCATTTGTTCATTCCTTATTTCCAATGCATTTTCCCACCACTTTCCTAACTGCAAAAAGAAAAAAGCCATTTTAAAGTGGATTTGTTGCACAAGGACAACAGAGCCATAGAATCATAGAATCATAGAGTTGGAAGAGACCACAAGGGCCATCCAGTCCAACCCCCTGCTGAGCAGGAAACACCATCAAAGCATTCTTGACATATGCCTGTCAAGCCTCTGCTTAAAGACCTCCAAAGAAGGAGACTCCACCACACTCCTTGGTAGCAAATTCCACTGCCGAACAGCTCTTACTGTCAGGAAGTTCTTCCTAATGTTTAGGTGGAATCTTCTTTCTTGTAGTTTGAATCCATTGCTCTGTGTCCGCTTCTCTGGAGCAGCAGAAAACAACCTTTCTCCCTCCTCTATATGACATCCTTTTATATATTTGAACATGGCTATCATATCACCCCTTAACCTTCTCTTCTCCAGGCTAAACATACCCAGCTCCCTAAGCAGTTCCTCATAAGGCTTCGTTTCCAGGCCTTTGACCATTTTGGTTGCCCTCTTCTGGACACGTTCCAGCTTGTCAGTATCCTTCTTGAACTGTGGTGCCCAGAACTGGACACAGTACTCCAGGTGAGGTCTGACCAGAGCAGAATACAGTGGTACTATTACTTCCCTTGATCTAGATGCTATACTCCTGTTGATGCAGCCCAGAATTGCATTGGCTTTTTTAGCTGCTGCATCACACTGCTGACTCATGTCAAGTTTGTGGTCACCCATCCTGTATTTGTGCCTTTCATTTTTTTTGCCCAAGTGTAGTACTTTACATTTCTCCTTGTTAAAATTCATCTTGTTTGCTTTGGCCCAGTTGTCTAATCTGTTAAGGTCATTTTGAAGTGTGATCCTGTCCTCTGGGGTATTAGCCACCCCTCCCAATTTGGTGTCATCTGCAAACTTGCTCAGGATGCCCTCAAGCCCATCATCCAAGTCATTGATAAAGATGTTGAATAAGATTGGGCCCAAGACAGAACCCTGTGGCACCCCACTTAGTTCATTTAGTTCATTTTAATTGCACAAGCCAAAATTCACGGTGTGCACTTGAATCCCTCCTGCCAAACAGTGACAGGCTGGAGATGCCCTTAGGCAATCTGCAGTTGTAATTTCTCTGTGTGTCTCTCCCTCCCTCCCTCTCTCTCTATATATGAAATGAATACTTAATCATTTTAAAAAATGAATTATTTTTATACATGAAATGACTTCCTGAAGTGTATTATCTTACTAGTGTTTCTTTGAATTGTTTCTGTCTTCCTTTCTTTCCCACATAATAATGTTCTCTTCCTTGTTTCCAAGTGCACTTACTGTTTAAATTTGCATGATAAAAAGCTTGAAAATTATTAATTGGCTTTAGTGATGTGATGCCCCCTAGGGTCCTTTGGAGAATACTTAACTTAGCATCTTGGGGGAGTCACTTAGGTAAGCTGAATTAGATACCCAGATATCCTCCGGGGGGGAGCATTAACTCAGTGACAGCTCACACTTGTTGCACACTGAAGGTCCCAGATTTCAATCCCTGGAAAAGGACAGAAAGTGCCCCTGTCTGAAATCCTGGAAAGTTGTTGCCAACATTTGACTGTTTTCATCTAACTCAGTACCAACCCCTGGCACTGTATTATGCAGAACAAGCTCTAACAGGGCTCCCATGTTCCAACGCTTGCCAGCTTCAAAATCCTATGGATGAAGTTTGCAAGTGGTAGAGCCACTGCTTTGCACACAGAACACCCCAGGTTTAATCCCCAGCATCTTCAGGTAGCTTTGGGAATGTGCCCTGTCTGAAATCTTGGCGGTTAACTGCCGGTCACTGCAGACAATGCCAAGCTACGTAGATGGACCGAACAGTCTGAAGGCAGTTTGTACTAGAAACCAGGCTTTAATTGTTGCAGCTTCAGCCCTCTTGAATTTGATACCAAATGGAATTAGAAAAGCACCTTGATATTCTTCTTTCTTCTTTGGCAATCACTCGTAGCTGAGTAAGATTGTCTTCCATAAACATGGTTTAATCAGTGAGTCCATAAGTGACTGTGGAGGCCAAATCTGGATCCACACGTCCTTCCACAGTGGCAGCATAGGTTTCCAGACGGGAGTTGATCGCGTTGAGGTTTTGCCAAGCAAGCCTTCCTCTTAGCACATTTCTCCCTTTCGTCTTGAGTTCAAGAGTCTTCAAAGCCCATGATACCTTGGTAAAGGCTGTTCTCCAACTGGAACACTCACAGGCCAGTGTTTCCCAGTTGTCGGTGTTTATACTACATTTTTCTTTAGCATTGCCTTGAGAGAGTCCTTAAATCTCTTTTGTTGACCCACCAGCATTACGCAAAACAAATACCAGTAACTAAATTTTAAGCTAACCCAAACCTGACTTGAGGGCCCTGTGAGCGGCCAAAAGATATAAGATGAACATTTTAAGTAAATAGAAGTTAGGTTTTCCTAGCAGGCACAAAACGCAGAGGTAGACTTAAGGATATAAGCAGGCTATCTCTTACACTTACACCTAGGCTTACAGAGTTGCAGTGGATCAGTTGTAAGAGGTAACAGTTGTGTCAGAAATTAAATGACCCTTTTCTGCCCTCCTGGCAGAAGCCACGGAACATAACTTCTGCTAACTCCAAAACATCAAAGCCTTAACCAAAAATTGCATGTTTATATAAAGTTTGCTGTGAAATGCACAATTGCATAACTAATGGAGGGGGAGAGAACATAGCTGCCAAGTTTTCCCTTTTCTCATGAGGAAGCCTATTCAGCATAAGGGAATTTCCCTTAAAAAAGGGAGAACTTGGCAGCTATGGGAGAGAATCCAGTTGTTATAGCAGCACACACTTTTGCTTCCTTTAGGAAGATACTGTAAGTTTGTGGTCTTGGTAACAGAAAGGTCAGATTCAGACTTGGACATGATAGGTAACTTTTACAGTTGACGCATTGCACCATTAACAACAGTTGACATATTGCATGACAGCGGAATCCCATGACAGCGGAATTGCAAGGCCGAAACTTTGTGCTGAAGGCAGACACGAGCTTCGATTTGTGAGAACTAAGGGTCAGACTGAAGGTGATCATATTGACTATATTGTCAATTACACGAAAGTCGAAAGTCCCGGTTTTTTTTTTTTACAATCTGATGTTTACAATCCAGATTTGCTGCCTTCTGACAGGTTTGCTTTATGCCCAGGAATTTTGAAGCTTGTAGTATTGCTGCCTGTTGCATGGTGTATTAGTAATCTTTATTTCATTTGAGACTTCTTCTAGGATGCCCAGAGAAGAGGAGTTATTGGGTGTTTAATAAGTGCAGTGAGTAAATAAAAAATATGTCTAAATCAAAATCTGGAAAAAGATGCAGCCGCAGGAGTAACCCTATAGTTTAATATGGATGACTTTTTCATTGTGATCAGAAATCAAGACAATTGGGTCTATTGGCAGGAAATTTTGTCATGGGGAATCTACCATGTGATAATTCTGACTAAAGAGCCACTCCTCCCCAACCAGACCCTCGTGACAACTGGTGTCCTTTGATGCACAGATAGAGTCCTGTTAGCATGTGGCTTTTGCAATTTGCTGGGTCTTCTGTGTAAGCCTCGGCCCAGCATACCTGAAGAAGCGTCTCCACCCCCACCATTCAGTCTGGACACTGAGGTCCAGATCCGAGGGCCTTCTGGCGGTTCCCTCACTGCGAGAAGTGAGGTTACAGGGAACCAGGCAGAGGGCCTTCTCGGTAGTGGCGCCCGCCCTGTGGAACGCCCTCCCATCAGATGTCAAAGAAATAAGCAACTAGAATAAAGCTGCCTAGAGTGGATGGGTAGGTTGTTGTTGTTGTTGTTGTTTGTTGTTATCCTGCCATAGCAGCTACAGGCACTGCATTAACTCTTCTGCTCCCATGTTGTGCAGTACCACTGAAGATGTGTTTTATAATATGATGGGTGTCATCAAAGAGTCATTCCAGCATCGCCATGCATTGATTTATGCCTTATGTTTGCATGTAATGTGGACACACCCACAGTGTGTAGTGTCATGATGGGTGAGAGGAGGTGTGCCAACTTTGCCAGGGATTACACCACTGGGTTAGCTCAGTTGGTAGAGTTTGAGACTCTTTATTTCAGGGTTGTGGGTTCGAGCCCCACTTCGGGCAAAGGATTCCTGCAGTTCAGGGGGTTCAATTAGACCCCTGTGGTCTCTTCCAAATCTACCATTCTATGATTCTGTGACATGTTATAATATGTTAATGTTCTGGACAACATGTAATTCCTCTAAAAAGCCCACCATAACAGCAGTACAAAACTCCAGCAGCACACTAACAATAAAACAAAACAATGTTCCCACCTGCCAACCAGCAAATTTAAGAACAGAAATCAGCACCCTAGCCCAGAAGTCCCTGACTATGTCAACCCATAAATTTTTATGGTTTATTTGATCTCCCCACCAACCACCCCAAAAGGTCTGGTCTCCAGGCCAGCTGTTGCAGATCAGTGGCAGAGATGATCTGGCAAGCTGTCTTCTCCTTGCAGGGAGATCAGCAACAAATGTAGATAACTTGATTCTGCAACTCCTGTGCTATGGAATCTGCTGTGTGTGCATAGGATCAGATAGTAAACTTTAATACGGTCAAAGACCAGCAAAGCATAGGATCATTAATGCATTACACCACTCTTAGCCCACATGTAGTGTTCGCAAGGATCCTGAGTTAGGAACACACTTGGGTTGCACTAGACGATTGTATAAGAAGCTTGAAAAACAAGTTCAATGCCATACCATTAATCTTAACCATCTTCGGTTTATTTTAATGGGACAAATACAAACTTACCCAAACATAAATTGGTAGAAGTCCATCTGCTTCGTGCTACAAACTCCCCGAATATAGTTAATCTTTCATTATGCCATCTGCCACATTAGATGATTTTTAATTACAGAACCAATATAGGAGAATTGCGAAAGCTCTTCCATCCTGGGAACATGAGTTTTCAGATGGAGGTAGCAACTCTGTAGGGAAGTAGAAATGCCGTACTTGCTTACAGGGGCCTCAAGAGATTGCCGCCGCCACAACGCTTGCTTTTTAATGCGTTTGGAATTTGAATATTGTCATTTATTTTGTTGCAGATGGGGAACTCAAGGGGATTTCACCACCACGCATCCACGGCCTGTCGTCAAAGTGAAACTTTTCACAGAAAGTACTGGAGTCCTGGCACTAGAAGATAAGGAGCTAGGAAGGGTAAGCACTCACATAATTTTCAGGAGTTTAAGATGCTGATAGAGGGCATGATGACTGGAGGCTTTTGGGGAGCTGAACCCCCTGGATGTTGATCAGTTTTCAACCATGGTGCTCAAGTGAAACTACCCTTTATTTCACCAGGGTTTGCGGGCTTGGTGATACATAGGCTTTAAGCATTCTGTGTTTGCAATTTTTTGACTTTCTGTTACCATAAAAGGGTAAGAAACTAAAGACAGACCTTTCAATGGGTAAAAGACAACCTGGTGTTAATTGCTGATTTTAAGCTTCCAAAGTTGTTTAATGCTGACTATTGGAAGCCTTTTATTTTGGTGAGAGTTTGAGACACAAAAATAAAGTTATTACCTCAAGGTTATGCCGCATCCGAGACAATCTCTATGCAGTAACCAGTGTGTGGGCTTTAATCCAGTCTCTGTTCTGAAGTGTCTGGGTAGTTCGTGATGCCGTATTCAAAGGGAACAAAACTCCGCCAATATCACAAAAGTTGGTAGAACTCGTAAGTCGAATGGAATCTGTTCTGGAAGTCCATTCGACTTCCAAAACGTTCAGAAACCAAGCTGCAGTTTCTAATTAGCTGCAGGAAGCTCCTGCAGCCAATCAGAAGCCACGGAAACCTCACCAGACGTTCGGGTTCCAAAAGAACGTCCGCAAACCGGAACACTCACTTCCGGGTTTGCAGCGTTCGGGAGCCAAAATGTACCAATGCCAAGGCATTCGGCTCCCAAGCTACGACTGTATTAAAATGATGTGTTATTTATCATCCTATGCCAGCTTAGCTGTGCCTGCTAAAAACAAATGATGCTTCGCAGCAGGGTTCGATTCTTTTCAGTGACAAGGAGATCCACAATGTGAATCTGCCAGTAAGAAAGCATTCTTGATAGATAGGTGCATGGTGGTATTATTATTATTATTATTATTATTATTATTATTATTATTTTAAAAAGAGGATTCATTCAGTTGAGTTTACAAAGGAAAAGGGGAGTTTTCTTAGTGCAGGGATGGGGAACCGCAGATCCAGGGGCATCTCTGTCCTGCCCCAGAGCCCTTCCTGGGCAACCCCTCTCTCTGTTCTTGATCTGAACAAAGAAAGAGAGAAGAGAACATCTGAATTTCCCAGGAATGGCTGGATTTTGACAGCAAAGGCAACACAGATGCTCCTGACATTTTGTCTCATGAATTTGTGAGGTTTATTGTCCGCTATCAAAAAGGAAGAGTTGAGCTGTGATATTCCATTTCGGAACATTGTGTCCATGATGTGTCCATGTTAATGATGCGATCTTTGCTGTTTTACATTAATGGATGGCTTTTTATCTGGAAATTTCTTTTACAGCAATAAAAATTCATTTGAGTTACTCGGAGCCCAGTGACTCCCTAATGACAAGTTACCTAATGAAATGGTCTGCTTTTCTCCCTATGCTGAATAGTGTTACCTTTATTTCCTCGCAGTGCTGCGCCACTTAGTGATTTGAATTATGCCCTTTTTATTATCTGTGAAATCTCTATAGGCATTCAGTGGTAAATCTTCAAAATTCTGATCTTCAATCCAGACAAGCGAGTCCCATTGTAAGTAGGAAAAGCCTACTTACGTCATTTTGAAAAGATGCTTCTTCACTTTAATCAGAACTTTGTTTTCAATACTCTTACCTGTTCTACGTTAAATTATGTTACAACTTCCAATCTGTGTGCAAAATACATGCTGAAAGCCAGTTTAAATATTTCTTAATCATTCCAAAGAGTCCTGCTCTTACACTTGGTTGGCTGCCATCCAATACCTTTCATAGCATAGCTATGATACCTTTTAAAATGTGTATGGGGAGGGGGCGTTATTGGACTGTTCTGTGTTTTTTTGTGTATTTTCTGTTTTTATATTGTGATTTTATGTTGTAACCACCTTGAGACCTGTGGATATAGGGCAGTATACAATAATAATAATAATAATAATAATAATAATAATAATAATAATAATAATGCTCTCTACCGTGTTTCTCACATTTTAAGACGTGCCTATAAAATAAGCCATGGCACGATTTTCTCAAGGCAATAAAATATAAGGCATCCCCCCAGCAGGTCCGGATGGCGCTTCCGTAAGGAACAGGAAAAGGAAGATG